>NC_058509.1:1046975-1181975 GCF_020382885.2 Scatophagus argus
CATCCTTCCTGATGATGATTACACTGGGATTTTTTTCATGTTATTACTGGGAATGTGTTTGTTCCCTCAGCCGACTGAACTGAGGAGTATGGGTCAAAGTCTGGGGATCATTTAATGTTATTTATCCGCCATCAGCACAGGAAGAGACAGGAGGAAACGCACCCTCAACTGGTCGCTTTGCAGCGCCTGAAAAACTCAATTTCACTGTCTAAACTGGCTCACTCTCAAGTGCTTTCATTCTGTCATCCAACATGTGAACTCTCATTAGTGCTTTGTGTCTGGCCCCAACAGAAGGAGAGCGACCAGCAGGTGACTGTGCAGGTGGAGGGCAGCCTCAGCACCTTCACCCAGACGGGCCTGGCAGCCGGTCAGGAGTACATGGTCAGCATCACCGGAGAGATTGACGGTCGGCGGGGAGCCGAGACCTTGGCTGAGTTCATGACCCGTGAGCTCTCTGTGTTTATTTGTCCTTCACCCAATACAACAGATACATATGGTTTAGGCAACAGTAGACGTACCTTTTTAACACCTGGATGAAAGTTGTAAACTGCGTGAAAAACAAGGGTTTTGGTTTTTCTTTCATGGTTTCACTGCCACAGTACTGAAGCAGTGCTGTGTGTCTACCTTCATGCCCCATAATGTCCTAATCAGATGTCTCAGGGACTCTTTCACATTTCTAGAAAACCATTCATCCGTCCATTTTCTATAACACTTATCCGTCAGGGTCCCGGGGGGGCTGCAGCCTATCCCAGCTGACTAGAGGCGAGAGACAGAGTTCACCCTGGACTGGTCGCCAGTCAATCGCAGGCCTTCTAGAAAACTTTAGATATATTCAAAATGATAGCTATTGGTGAGCAGTGCTACATCCTCCATACGGGTAATATTGGTGTCAATATCTGCACTGAAAAAGCCACATTCATCCAGTGTGACACAGACTGAAACCTCGTCCATTTGCAATTGACAGTAATGCTTTCAAATAAAAAATGTCCTTGTAAAAGTGTAGTTTCTACTGTTAGAAAACTAAGCTACTGACCAACATGTTGGCCAATGTGAGAAGCTCAGATTGGCCAACTGGCAGAAGAAGTTAAAACATTTCCCTCTTTCTGCCGTTCCTCTGAAAGCTCTAATCTGTGGCAGCTGCAGGAAGGCTGCCCAGCTAACTGTGAATTTTGGAAAGTGAAGAAGGGGGAAATGTGCTGTGCCAACATAAATTTAAGGCTGAAAGAGTCTGACGGATGTTTGTGTTCCCACTGCCCCCCATGGACTCACTCCCACAGCTGCATGTTACCAGGTAGAGCAGAAAAATAGAAAAATTATGATCCTCATTCTTTGTCTTCAGTCATCTCTGGTCCCACCAACCTCCAAGTCGTCAAGACGACCACAACGTCTGCGGTGGTCCAATGGGAGCAGTCACAGGGTGAGATTGACAGATATCGCCTGACCGTTACACCAAATGATGGAATGGGGAGGAGTCAAGAAATGACCGTCCCAGTTGGCCAAAACTCCGCCCACATCCAGCAGCTGGAGGCGGGGCGCTTGTATGACATCACACTGGTGGCGGAGAAGGGCACAAGTCGGAGTGAAATCGCAACCACCCAGGTTACTCCCGGTGAGTAGAGCCAAAGACAAGCCTCTCTTGAGGTCAATGAAATTATTTTAGCTCAAATGTTATACTGAATTTACACAACTTTTCAGGCAGCTGTTCTGGCAAAGTTTCTCCTTTTAGTGCAAGGATTAGATGGTCCTGATCCTTGAAAAACCCTTTCTCTTGTAAAAGTGAAATAAAAATACTGCTGATATGACCTGCATGTCTAAGAGAAAGGGAAGCAACAAATGGATTGGGTAAAATAAAGATTTTTATTGCATGGATTGGTGAAAAGGGCTGAAGGCTGCTGCTTGAATCAGATCAATAAACATAACCAAATATGTACTCCTTACTCAGAGTTTTGTTCTACCTTACTCTAAATAAAATAAAACAAACTATCAAAGAAATAAACCTCAACTATCTTACCTGTCCAAAACCAAAAACAAGCAGTTGTCCTGAAATCTGAGTTTGTGTGTATAATATAACTGATCAAATAAACCTGGCCCTGACAGACACCTCTTGTTTACACTTGTGCTTGGTGTGAGGAAGCAAAATATTTCTTCTCCGGCCTCTATTCAGGTGAGAAAAGCCTTGCTCCAACTCTGTGAAAGCAAGTGAAACTTAATACCCTGAGACCAAGGGAGCACATCATATAAAACGCATTACAGAGTGGAGAAACGTTCCTGTAAAAGTTAATGAGGCGAGATGCTGCTTCAGCCCTCCAGGAGCAAAAATAATGAGTTTCAGAAGAGAATATTCCTTGAACTGCTTCATTTTCCTGAGCTCAGTCATGATATTTCCCTTTCAACAGTGACACAGACACCAAGCATGTTAAATTTGTCTGTCCAAGCTTAACATTAATTATATTCCAATTTTCTCCTTGCAGGTTCCACATTGATACTGTGGCCATAAATTGTTTGTTTGCACTTCAATAATGACTGACAAACTACTGTAAATCAGGTTTTCTGAAAAGTATCATAATGAATATTGAAACTGCTTTTCTTCCCTGATTAGACATGATCTCTTCTGGATTATTAACAACAGCGACACATGATGACTTTAATATTGAATCCAAATGCTCACTCCCTTCACATCTTTAGGGGAGACGTTACCAACGGTTACCATGGCTGCTTTGACCATGCAGTTCACATTAGCACCTGGACAACATGTTGGCAACAGAGACCAAGCACTTGGCCCAACACCTGAGGTACAGGTCTTTGACCAACAGGAAAGGAGGGAAGTTGGGAGGGAGGCTGACTCTGTGAGAGACTCTACAGCCTCTGTGATCGCAAGGACTAAACCTCTGGTTAGCAGAAAGATGGCAAATGATGGCACCAAGCCCAAACTCGCTGAAAGGCTCACATTGACCAAGAGGCCAAATGGTCCAGGCCCTTTTCGTTTCAACACTACCAGAGTTGTGCCTGGAGCGAGAAAGGTTGGCCCAGGTCCTTTGAAAAAGCCACCAGTGCTGGAGGAAAAGAAGAAGAAAGTACCCCCAGTACCCAAAAAACTTAGACCAGGTGTCCCCACCATTGGAAACAGGACAGTAGTTTTGACTGTGAGAGACCCAAGCGTGGAGACATCAAATACTGAGAGGAGTGATGACAAAAATCCAGCTAAAATGTCTGGGACTGATTCAGATACAAAGAGACAAAGTAGCTCAGAGAAACCAACTACTGCTGTTGGTTCCAAAGTGCAGCCAGATGTTGGCATGACAGACCATGGAAACAACACTGCCCCAGTGCCTTCAGAGCCACCTGGAAGTGTTCAAAGCCAAGAGAATAAATGTATGAACAAAATTAAAGTGACACACATCAGATTACCCCATAAGGATAGAGGCAGCAGGTGTAGAGGAGATGGAACAGTAGTTGAAAAAACAGGCGCACATCGAGATTCCTCAGAAACAGAAGTTACTCCTGGTTTAAATCCCTCACCTGCAGAGAAAGACCTCGACTATTCACCTGATCCTTTTCATAAGCTCCTGACAGATACTTTTGACAGTTTGAATATCACAACCTTTTCTGTTCACCTGTCCCAAGCATCCAACCTCTCTGTCAATTCAGAAAAAGTGAGGAACCATATTTTAAGTGGCCTGAAGCCAGTGTCACCGTTATCATCCTCATCAGCCTTACGATCATCATCACATTCATCATCATTATCACAGTCCTCAGGTGGACGATCACCATCACTGCAATCATCTTCAACATCTTCACTAGTCTCATCTTCATCAACAGCAGCCCCATCATCATCAGTAACATATTCAGTTTTATCATCATCCTCATCAGAACCGTCGCCATCATCACCTCCATTGTCACTATCATCATCGTCACCGTCACCTCCATCATCATCTCTTCCTAGTTCAGATAAACCAGGTTCAGTTGGAAATGAACCAGATGCTGACAAGAGTATTACCAACACTGCATCACTCAAAGAGAGAAAACCGCCACCGTCAGGAAAAGGTGGTGTACCTCTTTTTCGTCGCACACCTGCAAAATCTGGATATATCCGTCGCCCACACCCAAACTTTGCATCATTTCAGAACAAAACTCGTCCAAATATGAGAACTCCTCATCGTTCCCCCCTTCATTTGAACTTCATCCCTGGAAGAGAGACAGAGCCCATAGGTCCATCTACAAGGGAATTAGTGTCTTCATCATCTTCATCTGCTTCAGAGGAAACATCCTCAGGCGAGGTAAATGTACCCGTGAGGGATGCAAGTGGATACAAAGATGGGGAAACTGCACTTGCATCTGCTAAGGTTGAACAAAATGAGAAAACAATGCCAACAGAAAGAGGACGGAACCCAACTCATCGTTTTCCTCTAAAGGGGGGATACATACGTCGCCCACTTCCAAACTTTGGACCTTTCAAGAACCGAACTCAACTAAATCGAAGGCTGCTGCCTCCCCCCTCTAAACCTTTAAATCCTCCATCAGAAACAAAGAATTCTACTGAACTCTCAGCAACTTCATTTTCTCCTGTTTCCAAAGAATCCTATCCAGCTGAAGGTACGAGGCCAATAGGAGAGGAAAGTGAAGCCATAGTTGGGACAAGCGTGTCCTCAGGGTTCAATCAGACCCTCAGAAGAAATGAAGTGCCTTCCTCCCATCGGCCAACCACCAAAGTTGGTTACTTCCGTCGGCCACAACTGTATGGTGGACGTTTCCAAAACAGAACCCATATAAACCTGAGACCGCCTCAACATCCACATAAAGGTAATATACGCAAGCCTTTCACAACCGCACGGCTAAATGGAGGCACCAACATCATTGTTGGAAGTCAAAGCAATCTTTTAGAAAAGGTCAGGACCACTGAAATGACAGGTAATCAATCAGGAGAGCAGGATGCCCCAATGCCTACCCCAGGAGTCCAAATTAGACAGTCAGGAGAACAAGAAACTCAAGGGATAATTCCAGGGACGACCATCAGACCACAGGCAAACGAATTAGAAGAGGGGGACAATTCTCCAGTCCAAACTAGCCAGTCCGAGGTAGAAGAAACCTTAGTCGCTAACTCTGACTTTGACATCCATGAAGAGAGAGTCAGGGTTGCTAACTATACTGATGTTACAGTTCAGCGTAGACCAAATATAAAACAAACTGCCCCAAGACCATTCACATCTTTAAAGAGACAACTGCCAACAAGAAAGACCCAGATGAGACACTACATCGCTGGGAGCCAAAGGATGGAGGATACAAAAACAAATATTACTGCAAAAAGGTTGCTTCACAGTAAATTTGAACAGACAAGAAGTGCTAATTCCAAACCTGTGGGTGGATCACACGTTTCCTCTTCTGGAGTCACACGGGAACCTCTGGACTACATGGGAGTGACAAACCGCACCTCAGATGGATTTACAGTAACGTGGGGCTCACCAGAAGGGAAGTACAAAAGCTTTGTTGTGACAAGGAAAGAAGTTGGGAAAGATGAAGGACCAAAGCAGAAGGAAAGCAAGAAAATTGAAGAAGGACAAGAAAACTCTGAGAAAGAGGGTCTCAGTGAAGAGAAGGAAGCAAATCCCCATCCAACCAAAGCAACGGAATCAGAAAATGGGCACAGTGAAGATAAAAACAGAGTACCTGAAAATGTCTTTACTCACATTCCAAGGATCCAAAGCAGCACAACAGCTAGACCGGTTACAGGAAGTGACAAAACCTTCAAAACAGTTCTTCCTGGTTCAGCTCGCTCCATCCAGTTTCACAATCTGTCTAGTCAGACTGAGTACACCGTGACTTTGGTTGGAAAGGGTCCTGGTCTTCTGTCCAGACTGCACAAGCTGGTCATCAGTACAGGTACAAGCCATTGTGACAGTAGAACAAACTACTGCACAATGCAACACCATTACTGTCAGTGTTGTGAAGTCTGTTTATCTTTATCTTGTATCTTTACCACGTTACGTTAATGGAAATTCAATTGTTAACTAATTTTCACCTGTCTCCGGTATGACTGGAAATGTTTGCTCATCCACTAAATGCTTCTTCCATGTTATTTACCATTTCAAGAGCTCAAGTGCTGTGGTGCTCTTGAAAACTGTAAGCTTGCGATTTACAGTTTCACCCCATGTGTTTCTCATGTATACAGTGATGAAATAACCTGTTTTGTTTTCAGTGAATCTCAATGTTTAAACTGCCCACTAAGCCATTGTGTTTTGTGTTAATGCTATATTTGTGCACTCATTCATAAGCTTTCATGAATATGAAGTATCAGCCATGCATTTTAATAATCCTCCACTCATTCATAAAGACGTTCAGTGATTTGATGTCAAACCTCAGATGTGCACTGACTGAATTTTCAGCCAGCTAAGTTGTGTGCTAGCGAATTAATCTACTTTGTGGTAGCTTGTAGTTGCATTAGCATAACTTGTGTTTAGCATGTTGGCTAACTTAGCTTGCAAAAGTTGGCTCCTAAAAAATAAAATTCACTGCCTTGACAGTACAGGAAGCCATCTGTAAAACTGCAGCCTTGACAAAGATGGTCATTGTTTGAAAGATCTTTATGGATTACAAACACAACAGTGTTACAATAAGCTGTACTTTTCCTTATGGACATAACAAACAGGAAGTGATGTCATGACTTCAGCTCTCCATAGTGTGATGAAAAGTAAAGCTGTAAAAAAAAAAACCAAAACAAAACAAAACATAAATGACTTCCAGGACTGCAGCGTCTCTTTTATGAGACAGTCTGAGTTGACATCAAACGAAAAAGCGACAGTAACAGCATAACAGCAGAGTTCATTTCATTCACTCTGGTCTTCTTTCATTCAGGGTAAGCTAACAGCCAGCTTCACTGACACCCCTTCACCCCTCACCCAAACCAGGGTAAGACCACGCCTGGTCTCTGTACGTTTGGTCTGTCTTCACCTTTCACATCCAAATGCACAGTGTGCACACTTTAATCCTTTGCAGTCTACAAGAAAAAGAGTTAAATGTGGATATGTTATCATCTGACAGGTCTGGGTGTGTCAGTACTGTATAGGTCGACAGCATGTACCTGCTTTGCACATCGCATTAAGAATTAGAGCCTGGTACTCCTTTGCAGAACAAATTTGTAAAAATATTAAGATATTAACAAGGGTCTGGATCATTTGAACAGCGTAGCTCACTTTGTTCGGTGTTACCAGACCTCCTCAGAGTTTTGTCCAAGGGAAATCATTCAAATCAAATCCAAATAATTTAACACCACTTCAAATTTGAATCTTCACTTTCAGCTCTTCTGACTGCGTTGAATTAATACCTGAATGTTTTTGTCCGTCCTGTGAAATTTTCCACTTTTCTTCTTTTGTTTTGTTCATTCCTGCCACGCTTTTGTTTTCAGGTTTGAGTGACCAGCTAACAGTTAATCCTTCTTTCCTCTGCTGCTGTCCAGGATCCATCAGCTGCCATCACTGACTCCATGTCTGTATATGATTTGTATACTGTATATATGTTTGCACTGTACATATATACACATGAACTCGTCTGAGCACTAATGGCAAATGTCTGGATGAATAAATAATATTGTACACACTGGTTTCAACCTTTAAGTGGCCAGTTACTCAAATATCTTTTCATGAAACCTGCTACACTGAAGTCTGTCCAATGTTTTTACCTTTTACTTCTTTACTGCTCTATTTTATTTGTGAATTTCTTCTTTACATTTCCCCCTTTTCTTTTACCTCTTCTGCTGACTGCTTCTTTACTTCTGACCTCTCATGGTCTTGTTTTCAGGCCCAGAGCCTCCCACCAACATAGTCTTCAGTAAGGTGACTGAAAACTCTCTGACGGTGTCCTGGACCAAACCCAAGAGTCCCGTCAGTGGCTTCAAGGTCACCTACACCCACACAGAGGACGGTGAGAGAGAAATGCCAGTGAAAAATACAGATTTGGTTATTATAGTTGTAGGCCTTTGTTTTGTCAGAACCAAATAAACTTTCGTTTGAACTGAAAGTGAAAATGTTCACTTGAATCAGCCACAGCTGGCCCTTTGCTTTAGCAGATAAGAGAATGAGTGAATCTGTGACTCGGATTAGTCTTGATGATGAGGTTTTGGACCTCTGGGTGCGTGCTTGCAGGTGAGCCGGTCTCGGTGTCTGTGGACTCAGACGACTCCACCCTCGGCCTATCGCAGCTCTCGCCTGGTTCTTCGTATGAGGTCAGCGTCGTCTCTGTGCTCGGATTGGACGAGAGTGATCCAATCAGAGACTTTGTCAGGACTCGTAAGTGCTGCAGGTTTCCCTTCACTTTTTGTTGTGTGCTGCCTGAGCTCAGCCAATGAGAATGAACATACAAATATTAGGCATCCCGACTCACATCCTGACAAGTCCTCACATCTCGAGTTATGAGCTCTTTTGAACAGTTATGTTGGTGAAAAGTTTAGACATTAATTTTTTTTAATCAAAAATCTAAAACTACTTGTTTTCTTGACTTTCTCTCAACATGTAATTCAGAATCACATCTTTCGTCATGTCTGCAGCAAGTGTTGTCTGGAAACGGTCCAGAGGAGTCTGATCCTGGAGCAGTTCAGGGATCTGTGTTACTTTAAAACACAAATGATTCCCATCACCACAAACCAAACTATCTGTCTCACAGTGTGAAATCTTCTCCAGGCTTCCTTTATGAATGATTTTGGCCTCCTCTGTGGATTCCAACATCATCCTAATCTGTCTTCTGTCTTTAGGTGTTTTTTCTGTTTCTTCGTGTTCTTTTTGGGTGCAAATTAATTGAAATCAACATAAATCAACTATCTTTATTTGTCTCTCAGTCCCTGACCCGCCCACTGACCTGCGGGCAGTGAACGTCACGGACACCAAGGCTTTGTTGTTGTGGCGTCCAGCGTTGGCTGCCGTCGACAAATACACCATCGTTTACGGTTCTGGGACGGGTGAGATGATGATAAAGATGATCATGTGTCTGAGTGGACTGCAGTATTCAGATCCTTTAGTGAATAGATTCAAATTCAGATCCCGATTGACTGTTTGTCTTCATGTTTGCTCAGGATCAGAGGTGAGGGTCAGTGTGTCTGGAAACGCAGCAGAGCAGCAGCTGAGCGGCCTGGAAGGATCCACCACCTACACCGTGACCATCACCAGCCAGCTGGGCAGCCTGCAGAGCTCGGCGACCACCACCACCGTCACCACCGGCAGAGGTCAGCATGCAGCAAAACACACAAACGTGAGTCCTGTCATTGAGACTTGTTGGAGTCTGTGTTGATTTACCCTCCTCTTCCTCTCCAGGTTCCGACGGCAAGGGGGACGGGCCACGCGACCTCCAGGCCAGCGATGTGACCCCTCGCACCGCCCTGTTGTCATGGAAACCACCCTCAAATCCTGTGGGCAGCTACAGACTGACCTTTCAGACCGAAGGTCAAGAAATGAAGGTGAGCATTTGATTAATTTTTGCTACACAGGACGTCTTGTTGTCTTCGTGGTAACCAAAACTGACAAAGTAAACTTCACTGTATACGTTACATATACTGATATACACCCTTATATCTTCAGTAAGTCAATACTGGCCTTGTGTCAGTCAGGCTCTAGTTTTGAATGGATTCTGGTCCTCAGTACCAAAGCTGCTCTCATAGTCGAAGACGTTTCCTTCCTTGCTTCCTTGAAAAAGTCCCACATTTATTGCATATTGTGCCATCTGCTCCACCATCCCTTCGTCCTTCTCTGCCATTTCTCAAAGGACCTGCAAAGCATCGTGTGGCATTTGAGGATCCTTGCTTGACTTTGAGGTGCGACTCACATCTTGTGTTCTTGGTTCCTCCCTCACAGGAAGTGACTGTGGATGCATCAGTAACTGCGTACAACCTGACCAGACTTCACCCTGGGTCGAGGTACTCGGTGCAGCTACAGGCAGAGGAAGGAGGACAAGCCACTGCTGCCATCTCCACCGAGTTCACCACCGGTAACCGGCTTCTCACAGCTCACATAGCTGTCGTGGTGACTCACTGACAGCACTAACGTCTTTGTCCGTCCTCCTCCTCAGGCACCCTGAGGTTCCCCTTCCCCGCTGATTGCTCTCAGGACCTGCTGAACGGCATCAGGGCGTCAGGCGAGGTGGAGGTGTTCCCCCAGGGGAAACACGGGACTCCCATTATGGTTTACTGCGACATGGAGACAGATGGAGGAGGCTGGACGGTATGGGGACATTGGGTTCCTCGGCCTGTAGTGTCAGGTCATGTTAAAGCATTGCTGCATGGAACCTGGTCTCTATGTTTCCTGTCTGCAGGTCTTCCAGAGGAGGAAGGACGGCTCAGTGGACTTCTTCAGAGGTTGGAAAGACTATGTTAAAGGATTTGGGGATCTGAGTGGAGAGTTTTGGCTGGGTGAGAGACACACGGTCCACGATACTGCAACCTTTTCATACTTCTACTATTTTATACTACTTTATTCTCCACTACATTTGTGTGACAGCTTTAGTTACTTCCAGATTTAGATTAGCCTTCCTGTCCAGGGAAAACCACTTTGGTCAAATAAAGACAGATGAAGTCGTGTTTGTTTGAAGCTGATTCGTCTGCTGCTGCCTCAGGCCTCGAGAGCCTCCACAACCTGACGACGATGACCACGATGAGCCTGCGTGTCGACCTGCGAGACAAAGACGAGTCGGCGTTTGCTAAGTACACGACGTTCCAGGTGGCCAAGAAGAACTACAGGCTGACTGTGGGTGGATACAGCGGCACTGCAGGTGAGGGGGACCGACAGGTGTTCATCTCCTGAGGGAAACAAGCAGCTTTCTTATTTTTGTTTTCTGTTCATGGTTTCAGGCGATTCTCTCAGTTATCACAACAACCGGGTCTTCTCCACCAAAGACCGCGACCCAGCGCCGTTCATCACTCGCTGTGCCATGTCGTACCGAGGGGGCTGGTGGTACAAGAACTGCCACGAGGCTAACCTCAACGGCCTCTACGGCATCTACGTCAAACACCAGGTGACCTCATCAGACAAACTTTAAATCCCCCACGTGAAGCATTTATAGCCACTGTTACAGGATGTATCAGTGTGGCCCCTTCGGTGCTTCATCTTATCTCAGTTTAGGAAGACGTTTTGTTCATTTTATCTCAGGATGGGAGTTCATCTATTGCAGAACCATCATAACTGGAGAATTTAAGTTAGGAATCCCAAGTTAGGATGGCACTGTCCTAAATTCAAAAACTAGCTGCCAAAAATGGAAGCACCACAATGGTTAGGCCTTTTCAATTCAGTCTGACACGACTGTGTGTGTGTGTGTGTGTGTGTGTGTGTGTGTATCAGGGTGTGATCTGGACCTCCTGGAAAGGAAAAGAGTTTTCCATCCCGTTCACTGAGATGAAGATGAGACCAGCAGAGTTCAGTCCTCCGACCAGCGGGTGAAAGAGAGAGAAGACAATGAACTGCTAAACACATGCATGGACAGCAGTGTGTCAATACATGCACACACACACACACACACACACACACACACACACACACACACACACACACTGATTTTAACAGGGAGATGAAGACATTTTTTTCATTTGTATAGAGGTCAGTTATCAGTATGTTACTGTAGATTGTACAGTTTTTTAATCTTCTTTAAAGCAGGGTGGCTCCCACTTGCTTAAAGGGTCAGTTCACCCTCATTACAAAAACACACCCGTCTACCCGTGCTGGTGGTTTTGGTTTCATGTGTTGATTGTGAGATATCTGAAACTTCTGCCACACTGACAAAACGCCAGATGTTTGCAGAACTTTCATCGTTTTTTTCCATCAGGCTGGTTACTCTCCAAAACTCGCTTTTTGTGTAAATAATCAAAGAATTGCAGTAAAAATGCAGAATCATTACTACATAGACATTTGTTGTTAGGTGAGCAAAAACCTGCTGGGCTTTCATTTGGTTTTTACACCTAAAAGGGAAAAAAAATCAGTTTTTACCAGCCAGCAGGTGCTGCTCTGCTCAAATCAAAAACGCCTTTGCTGTCCACCTGAAATGAAACCAAAGTGACTATGGTTTGAAGCCTGAAGAGGGTCTCCTGGCCACAGCGGTGCTTTAAAGCCCAGCAGCGCCCCCTGCTGTTGCACTGTGGCCCTGCAGGCTGTGGTCCTGACCCTGGACAGGAGCAGGTGAGTGATGGAGAGTTCGTACTCGTTGTGGTTCAGCTGCCGACTGTCCTCTCAGCGTTTGTCCTTCTGTGCCGTCTTTCTGTGAATGTCACAGTGATTTATTTTCCTGTTTATGTCGCCCCCTAAAAGAATAAAATGGTTGAAAATGAAAACTGCGCCGTTGGTTTTGTCGCTATCAGCTGATGAAAAACGTTCGGTATTCATCTTTTCACTCACTTCAGCAGAGGTCTTTCATTAAAGTAAAAATACTCATACCATAGTGTGGAACTACTCTGTTACAAGTCCATTAATGTGTTTGTCACAGCTGGTAAATGTGAAGCTGATGGTGAAATCTGTTTCATGTTTCGTACTGATGATCTGACTGAAGCTCTGATGGCTGTAGGAGTAGTAGTTTCAGCACAAATATAATACAGCTCAGATTTCTCAGCTTTACAGGAGAAAAGGTGACATGGAAGAAACCTGTGCAGGTCCCAGATGTCCTTTTAAACACCCTTTGTTTTTTTTTAATTGGTCCCTGGGGTGCAGCTCACCCCCACCTCCACCCATCTGCTCAGCAGGCAGCCAATCACATCAGTCTTTACCTGAACCCTGAGCCACCTGGGCCTCCTGTTTACGGGTGTGTGTGTGTGTGTGTCTGTGAGTCGGGACGTCACCTGGGACAGACGGCGAGGCGGGAGGGACAGGTGCTGAGCCTCAGTCTAGATGCTGTGACTGTGATTGGTGGAGGATGAAGGTGGAAGCAGATCTCAGGTCAGCTGACACAGAGGGGGGAAACTGATCCCAAAACCACAAGACAGGAGGCTGCAGAGACACCTGGACAGGTGAGAGCTCCAAACAGAGAGACACAAAGCAAAGGAAAGTTTATTTTCTTCTTCTTGTTCTTCTTAAAGGGTGGCGTTGTCTGAAGGGTTCTCACAGAGCACGCTAAGCTGAAAACCAGTCAGGCGTCTCTCAACAAGACGGTAAGTTGTTGTCCATCTCCTCGTCTTCCTCCTACGTGGAGGAAAAAGGCCAAAGATTTCACTCTTTCACAGTTTAAGACTGTTCTATAGATTTTACAGTGTGGGATTATCTCCCAGATTGACTGATTGATTCCTTGTTTGGTGTGTAAAACGTGTCCATGGCGACACCTTTAAATATTTTCTTCCATCTTTTGTTTTTTAAAAAATTACTCAACTATCAAAGCTGTTGCTGATTAATTTTGTATCAACCTTCTTTCTTTCTTCTAGTCTTTATTGCCAGAGTTGTTCTCTATACTCTGTCATGCACAGAAGATGTGAAAAAATCAAACTTTGAATGTTTGAATATCTCAATGATCTCAGAAAAGGTCAAATGTTTATGACGGTGGCTAAGAACTGTCAGCAGTTTGTAGTTTGAGATGTTCTGTGCTGTGGATTAAACCTCATCATCTTGTTGAGTCTCAGCACACAACCAGCTCACTGAGAAGGAAATTATTACAAAAATGTAAGAAATAAATGAAGATTTAAATGAATAATAATACAGGAAGTTCACTTATTTCAAAGCTGTAATGAAGTGTAATTTCTGTCTGTCCTACAGCACGTCTTTTATTTTGACGGAGCCCTCCAGCAGCAAACTACACACTGTGTGTTTGGTGCTGTTGTGTTCGCTGACCTGAGGCTTAGCTCGGAGAATAAGCCACTCACAGGCTTTTAAACTACTGTTGCATTTTAAAATTTAGAAAACGTTAAAACCGCTAAATTTTAACTCAGTCAGTTTCACCAAAACCTTCAGTGGACTGCTTCGGATTGGATGACCGTGTTCCTGTTTTTGTTGTCCGTCTGTTGTTGTTGTTGTGAGTCTGTTTTTAGATCCCTAATCAGGCCTGTGATTAGAGAGTGGACTAATAATTACCACCTTTACCTTCTCAGGACAATCATGATGTCGCCCGACGACCGAGCCCTCGAGGACCTGTTGTACACCGGTGACCTTGGTGACGCAGCCGAGGGGGCGGAGCTGGGCGGCGGCCCGGCGGGGCTGGATGACAGCACTGCTGCAGACAATGTGAGCATGACAGTGGTGGAAGTATTAGATTTATTTAAGTAAAAGTACTAATGCCACACCGAAAACACTCCACTACAACTAAAAATCCATTGACTGAAAGTAGAAGTGAATCTGCTGGGTGTGTCGGCTCTCAGTAGAGACCTCTGACCCCTGACAGAGGCCGCGACAGTGTTGCATAGTAAAGAGAGATGTTTCACTTTCTTCAGATAAATCCTTTGTTTGATGTTTCACTTCAGTGTTGTTTCTGTGAAATAAATCTGTCAATCAGTCTCAGACTCCGACAGCCGTGTCCATCCAGGAGCCAATGATGTGTGCTGGCTGCGGTGAGCAGGTGTGCGACCGCTTCTTCCTGTTGGCTGCGGGCAGGGTGTGGCACAACACCTGCCTCCGCTGCAGCCAGTGTCAGTGCGAGCTGCAGACACACCCCTCACTTTACTGGAGAGACGGGAACATCTACTGCCAACAAGACTACTGCAGGTCCCGGTGATCCCTCTGCTCCCCAACATGTCAGACTGTTCCTGTAGCTCACACCTTTCACACCTTTGTGCTCCTGGCTTCTGACTTTCTGATTTCTCTGCCTGCTCAGGCTGTTTGGAGGCGGTCAGTGCGCTCGCTGCTTCCAGCCAATCCCAGCTTCTGCTTTGGTCATGAGGTCTGGTGAGCTGACCTTCCATCCTCACTGCTTCTCCTGCCAGGTGAACATTTTGTTAAAAAATAGATAAATAAATAATTAGGATCAAAGTCTTTATAATGTTCTGACATAATGTGCAATAGCATGTGTACTGTGTGTGTTTATTGGTGTATTTACACTCTTTCCTACTTTATGAAGCAAACTGCTGCACAATAATTTCCCTCTTGATTAATTAAATTTTGTCCGAGCATCAGCCTCGGGGGCTGAAAAGTGACACCAAGAGCTAAAAACTGCACTTCCTCAGATGGCCACTTGAGGCTGGCTCCAAAGGCGAGTCAGTCGCCATAAACTGTACAGAGGTTAGCTTTTGTATAACTCATATTTGTTTGGATGAACCAGGAGTTAAGCCAGGGTGGCAGAGGCCAGACTGCATTTGTGTTTTTCTGTCTTATCGTTCATGATAACAAGTACGTTTTGCAGGAGTGTGATGTGAAACTGATACCAGGGAACCTGTACTGCATGGAGGGCCAGAGCCTGTACTGTCAGTCACATTACCACGGCGACGGGAGCATCCTGTTGTCACATGATCTGCAGCCCAACGCAAATCTGAGAGAAGGTGACAGCTGTGTGTGTGTGTTTGAAGGAAAAGCGGGCTTATCTTGTTTGGAAATATGAAGGCGTGTTCTGACCATGAACTTGCTAACAAAAATCTCCTCTGTGTGTGTGTGTGTGTGAAAAGCAGCTCAAAATCAGGTCTCAGGTGAAGGGGAGGAGTCCGTCAGCAGTCCCGAGCCACGACTGGATGACAGGGTGGTGAGAGGGCGGGCCCGCAGGCGGACCAAGCGAATCAGGACGTGTTTCCGCAGCGAGCAGCTCAGAGCGCTGGAGTCGTATTTCGCCCAGAAGCACAACCCGGACGGTAAAGACTGGACCTGCCTCGCTCATAAGACCGGCCTGCCCAAGAGGGTCCTGCAGGTACGAAATACGAGTGATTACACTGTAGATTTACAGTACAGCATACTTCAAATATTTTGATGAAAGAAGAATAAAATAGGACAAAGTATGTACAAGTGGCACAAAATGAAGAAGAGCAAAGGAAAAGAAAAAGCTGCACTGATACACAAACAAATGAAACGTTCCGTTATGACATGGAGTCTGAGCTAAATCACATCCTTTAACCTTATTCTTTCACTCATACTTCCCACCTGTGAACACACACACAGGTGTGGTTTCAAAACGCTCGGGCCAAACTGAGACGTTCCCTCAGCGCAGACGACTCTCAGGTCAACTCACCCTCTGCTCCCCCGAGAGGCGTAACCGTGGCGACTGGCTCCCCGTACCCGGCCTGCTCCCCACCTGACCAATCGCAGCCCTTCCCCACCAGCACCATTGACCAGCTGCAGCTGTCCCTGCTCACCGCCCCGCTCAGCGACACGCAGACGAATCCCGCCATCAACCAGTCCCATCAGCTGCAGCAGCCCGCCTTCTTCCTGGACTACGATTCCCAGAGTGCACCAGGCTGTAACTCCTCTCTGGAGGCCTACGAGGACTTTAGAGATGCAGGAGGAGGAGACGCGGAAGGAGAAGGGGATCCTGGTAGTTCTTTTAGGCAACATTACTGCTAGCTGAGGGTCCACGCAGCCCGGCCAGATGCACCACAGTCCCTCTTCTCCGACCGTCTCCTTCACTGATGTTGAACTGGATCTTTCATTATTTTCACACAGTTTAACTGTAAATGTTTGTTTTAGTCTGCTCGGGTTTGTATTTGCTCTTCTACCACTTAGAGTGACAGAAACTGGACGTTACTTAGTCACCGGTTAAACCCATCAGCTGAACCGTGACTTCAGGTTTTGGCTGTCCAGTTCAACTGCTTCAGCCGTCTGTTTAAACCTTTCATCCATTATTTGTACCTGCTTGAACAATTCATAGGAGCTGAATGCTTTCACAGCTTTAAGCTTTTTCACCCTTTAAAACTATTATCTTACTACTTCAGCCACTGCTTCGAGATGATCGTTTCACACAATTATCACTTACTTTAGGTTATTTAAGCATTAGTTAGTTTAAGGTTAGTTAAGCATTTGCTATTAACATTGAGCACAAATGGTTAACTAGTCAGCTAGCTTACTTTTACAGCCAGTTTCCTGTTTCCTGTCAGTTTCATCTCAGCCCACGTCAGCTTTATGGCTGTAAATCTCCTTATGTATGAATGTGTCTACTTGTTATTGGTCTTAGTAGTTGATAACTAGTTAATAGTTAATAATAACCAGCATAATAACAATGGAACAACAAAAAGCACCTTCCGCAAAACACCTTGATGATCTCTTCAAGCACGTTTTAACTCCCGGGCTTTAGCCCCTCTGATGTTAGGCTACACTTTATGTACCAGATACTCGCTTCACACTCGTTCAATCCTAACAAACGCCAGCTGTAATCCAGTTTGTTCACTCAGCACTTTGAGAATCGATGTTCCTGAGGTTCAGCAGAAGAAATAATCTCAGTCCAGAGACACCTTCAGGAATGAACTTCCTCACTCGGGTTCTGTACGACCTGGTGACCAACGCTTTGAGGCGTTCTCGTGACGTCACATGATTGGTGTATGATCAGAGCTCTTTCTGTGTGAATAAACCTTCAGCATTTCCTGCAAGTTTCCTCTTTGTGCTTTGTGAACTGTCAGCTGTTTCCATGATAGATTTATCGTTTGTGTGATTTTTAATGTTTCCGCCATCTCATTTGGGAGGATTTTTTGCTTTTCTTTGTCTTTTCCATTTGTGAGCTGAATATTTTCGCTCAAACTGAAGACGTCTCTTTGGACATGTGGTGTGGTGTGTTTTTTTGTAATCAAACAATGTTTACATTCAGCGCATATGGGAGCTGTCAAATCCTTGTTACGACGTTGGTGTATTTGCTTGTATGTCAACAGGAACCCAATCATAAACACTCAACTCGATAGCCTTTAGAGACCCAGAATTATTAGTTACAGAGAGAAATCACACAGTAAGTTTACGCTGAAACTACAGTTTATGTGCGTCAGGAATCACGTTCGTCTCCTGGAACCGAACAGTTGATCGTGTTTGATTGTCTATCTGCTCTTTTCTTGACTCATCTCACCTCGGTTTAGCTGATGATAATATTTATTGACAGAAATGATGAACCAAAATGATGACCAACATGAGTTGCAATAAAGCGGAACTCCTCTAACCTTTATGTGTCCTGAACAAATTAAAGCATTTTAAAACGGTCTGAGGATAGAAGTCGTTATGACCAGATGAGGCCTTCAGATCCTTTGTCACGTAATTGGACGCAGATTGTGTTAGAGACCAGCATCGTTTGGTTTGAGCTCTGAGTGACTGAGTGGTTGGTCAGCTCCTCGACACCAGACAGCCTGGATGACATTCTTTCAGGTGCGTCTGTGCCTTCCCAGCAAGACGACCTTCATGACGACCACGACGACAAAACAAACCCACAAACTGCTCGTCTTCGTCTCGCTGTGTCCTCTCTCTCTTTCTCTCCCGGAGACTTTCTGTCCTCACAAACATCTTAATGAATTGGCTGCTTCTTCTTTGTGAGCTGCCATCCCAATCAAGCGGCGATAATTATGGCAACACTCTGGGCCTCGTCGCCGAGATGAGTCGAGGTTTCTCAGCTGAAAGAATGAAGGTTATGACAGTTGACGGTGACTTCGCGTGCGTCACAGTGACGAGGGACCAATGGGTGGCAGCAGCCTGTGACCTGCTGGCAGCGAGGGGAGGACGGAGGGCAGGCAGATTTTAAAAAGGTCAGAGACGACGGCCGTTAGAGAAGATACTTTGAGCCAGACCACGACGCAAGGTGAGACCCTACTAAACCGAATGCTCCTCTGTTTTTCCAGCTTCTTCTTCTTTTTGTTGTTATGTGCAAAACGTTTTGTCAGCACATTTGTGTCCAGATCACCCAAGATGCTCCTCAGTGATGTGATTTTCCAGGTGTCGTCTCACATCATCCACCTGAGAAACTGCAGTGATTCTGATTTGTTTGAACATGACTTGTGCAGTTAGCATATTTGATTTGACCGTATTTGTCTCTTGTTGAGCTAACCTCGGACAGTCTGCATGACCTGCCTCTTCCTTAACTCCTATTTCTGTCTTATGATTTCAGTGATTTAAGTATTTTTCAGCTGGTTAACTTCTGTGTGTCACTTTTGTTCACCCTTTGATAAATACTTCTGCCTGATTCTAGATGGGACTTGATATCCATTTCGGCGCCTCACAGCTCACCCTCCTCTCCCTCGCCCTCCTCTGCCCCGCCCCACGGACCGTCACATCGTACCCCCACTCTCCCACCACCCTCCTGCCCACGGTGGACATACCTGAGCTGGAGTCCGCGCTATTGCAGGCTTCTTTGGATGACCTGAGTGACGATTGGCTCGTCCAGCCCGACATGTGGGTCGAGTGGCCTCAGGACCCCCGCCTGGCCCTGCTGGAGCCCCGGGGGGAGGGGGAGGAGGAGGAGGCTGGCCCCACGGAAGAGGAGGTGCTGCAGAGAGTCCAGAGAGGAGACCTGCTGGCACAGCCGCTGTCACCCTTCCCTGGAGCTCAGTCTCTTCAGGGCATCCACTATCAGCAGGGAGGAGAGGGGGAGGATGGAGGAAAGAGGAATGAAGCTCTGACCTCCATCGCTGGAGGACTCCAAGCTGTCAGCCGGGAGAAAGGAGGATTCGGTTTCCGCTTTGGGAGGAAAAGATGGACTGACAGGGGATGGATGAACGAAGGGAGAGGGAGCACAGAGGAGAATGAGATGGAATGATGAAGAAAGGGTTTCAGCAGGAAGGAAAGAAGAGTTTGATGGGAGATGAACCAGTAAACAGTAAACTTCTTTCCTCATGAGGGTGGTGATGCACTCAGCAATTTTCTAGGCAGCAAGCATCCAGCAACAGGCGATACACACAAACGCAGAGTATCTCAGTGATTGATGGCAACCGAATGTTGCTTGCAAAGTTGCCCAGTGGATCACAACAGTGAAAAGTGAAGCAGTGCGACGTTCAGGGCAGGTCGTACTTCAGTTTGAGGAAATGAATTCTGTGGATTTTAACGTGACGAAATCATCAGGTCCGTAAATTTGATAACAAAAGTGTCCAAAAGACCAGCACAAAATTTAAATGCATCAGTGGTATGTGGAGTCCATACTGCACTGTGTGGCACTTTGCAATCCAACAGGCAGTCAGACAGATGAAATGAACGAAAACACCAACACGTCTGCTGTCTCTGCTTCAAATCGTGATAATTACAGTTGATAAAGTCCTAAAGCTGCAGGTATTCAGAAACAGCAACACTGATTTACCCTCCGTTATTTCCAAGCAACTGTAATCTTTGTTTTCGCCGCCACGAAAGGTCCCGCGTCTCAATTCATCTGATTGGACAACGAGAAACAAACGACGTCGGGTGCTTTTCAGCTCCCAGTTGAAGTTTTTCAGCGCACGAAATGCTGAAAAAATCTTTGGGCCTTGAATGTTCCAGATGTCAAAGCTTCTCTGCAAAAGTGAATGTTGAAGTATCTCTGGCAAACCCAAAGTCCAACAGTGTAATAATACATGTACATATATATACTGTAAGTAGGTATTTGTAAGTGTGTTGATTTGTTGGATTGAATATAAGCAAATGAATAAAGAGTTGGGAGGTGTAAACTGGAACACAAAACTCTCAACACAGAATTCTGGGCTGATGGTTTGTTTCTTTCAACAGCCTGCTGAGGTGTCGTCAGACACAACACTCATACTGATACCACACTGTACAAATACTCTGTTACTACTACAAGTCAAATAATGTAAAGGTTGTACATGTAATTGGGATGTACTTTTTTCAAAGTAAAAGTACTGAGTGGGACTTGAGCAGTTATGCCTCCTGTAACTTTTGTCTGATCTCGTTTTGAACAGTTTCATACAGGACTGCAGCACATTATTCTGTTCATTCTGGATTCTTCTGCTGATTATTGTCCCTGTTAATATGCTGATAGTTTTATAAGAGTTTGTAAAAATACAGAAAACACAGAGAAATGCGGTCCTAATTATGCAGAGCCCACAGTGACTCATTGTCACAATACATTCAACAATACATTGTCAACATTGTCAGCAATACATTCAAATGATCAAAATCATTCAAAGGAGCAGCAAATCTTCACATGAAACCATTAAAATTTTACAGAATAAATTTCTTTAATGACTCATCAAAACATTTGCCAGTTATCTCTGAGCTCTGGGTACTTCTACCCTCAGTATTTAATTTTCCTTGACTACACTTGCATACTTTTAATTAGGCAACATTTTCACAGGACTTCTATTTGTAACAGAATATTTTCACAGTGTGGTTTTAGTATTTTCACTTAAGGGTCTGAGGACTTGGTAACTACATTTAACTACAAATAACTACATTTCTGTTTATCTTCGTCCATCACAGCCGATCCTCCCCTTTGCTGTCTGACCAAAACATATTTGACCATAATCTGCCTAGCAACCTGTTCTGGATTATTTGATTGGATGATTCGCGTACCCTGTTACAAAACATGACACCGGACCACGCCTACAATTCTTTCTCGCTGATCAGCCTGGATATTTTTATATCCGGGTACAGCGCAAAGGCCGTACCGATTACGTCAGGTCGTGGTGCATTCACTGGTACTTGTCACTTGTAAATTTATCGAGTGAACAAATGCAGCAACGGTCATCCGTTTGACGGCCACGAAGAGCTGAGGCGTCAGAGGTTGAGGGTTCATCGACTGATTTTAGGAGCTGAAATTCCTGCACCCCTATAAGGCAGTAGTGTGTCCCATTGATGTGCCTGGATGTTTTATTTATATAGACTTGAATATCGTGCTCCTAATACTGCACAAAGTACACGGAGTAAAGCAGAAACAGTGAAAATTATATGTGTATCTTGAGTCAGTGCTAGTCACGTGAATGAAATGATGCCATGGAGCAACCAGTCTTTGAAAAGCGGAGCGTGAATGGACTACGACACACGGATCTGTTGTAAATTACGAGCAGCACATGAATGCATCTGTACGACAGCGTCAGGAAGCAGAGAGTTGTTTTCCCCGAGGGACCAGCGTAGAGTGCGGTCCAACAGTTCGGTAAAATTCAGGTTTTAGAGACAAGAAGAGAGTCCAGTTCGACGGGAAAATGTACTTCTTCGCCCTTTTTGTCCTTTTTTGGACAGGATCGATGGTAAACAGCGGTAAGTTGTTGTTTTTGACGCGTTAATGTGAGTTAATGTAAAAGTGAAAGTAAACTCGTGACGTCTTTGAAATTCGGATTTCTGTAATTTCTCACGATTGAGTTTGAACGATTATTTTTTTGGTAATCTTAGAGCTATGATATTATGTAGGCCCTGAACGGCTAACATTACATCAAAACAAATAAACAGGCCGTTAGCAGACCGTGTGTAGCCCGTCGGTTTGTGTGTCTGGGACTTAGCATGTCGGCGGCGACAGGAACCCGTGAAGCCCACTGCTGAGCTGCGTGTGTTCTCCTGATATGTGTGTAGAAAACTCATTAAAGCTTTTAAAAAATATAAGGGCTGGAATTTGAACGTATCATCGATTAGCCTAACCGTTTTAGCCTACATGGTTTTTAAACTATGAAAAAATAGTGAAAAATCCTTATTTTCAAAAGGCTCTTCTTTAGTTTTATTTAGTTGGCAGTTCATGCCCTAAAAGATGTCTGTGCAGCAGCAGGAGACCCCCACAGTTGGTTCAATAACCGCATATTTTAAATTTAATCTCTACGTACCTTGCATACTTTAACCAGCTTTGGCTTTTCTCGCGGGCAGATGTTGTGTTTGTGAGAGCTTAAACATGGTGGCGGAAGTGGGACTCGAACATATTCACTTCTGATTCCAGCAGTCTATAGGACTCACTTCGCCCCTGCTCTTCATCCACTTTTTTAGTTACTGGAGTTGGTCTGTGCAGACACACTGTTGGTTTCCACACATCATTCTCAGTGCATTTGTCCAGTATAGTTTACACTCTGAATAAACAAGTCAAACTAGAAATGGCCAGAAAATGTCCACCCTGCTGTCAGAGCTATGAGATAAGATAATCTTTTATTCATACCACAATGGAGCAAGCAGGGAGAAAGCAAGACTAAACACAGAGCGATCAATACATACATAAACAACAAACAAGCAGTGAATGTAAGAAGACCCACAGCTGGTCGGTGTGTGTGATAACATGTCAAATCCAGCTGTGCTTATCTGATTGTCTAATAAACATCTGTCTGTGTGACTCTCAGAGAAGCATTCCCTCACTTACATCTACACGGCCCTCTCCAAACCCGTCACATATCCGGGCATCCATCAGTTCACAGCCATGGGCCTGCTGGACGATGAGATTATCGACTACTTTGACAGTGTGAAACAGAAGAAAGAGCCCAAACAGAAGTGGATGGAAAAGAACATGGAGAAAGGCTACTGGGAGAAAGGCACACTGTCCCGCCAGAGCAAGCAGCAGTGGTTCACGGTCAACATCAACATTCTGAAGGAGAGACTGAGACAAAACGACTCGGGTAAGAGCCATGAAACATGACCAGCTCATCTTGTCTGTACTCATCCATTTCCTCGATGTTTGTCTTGTATTCACACTTACTTCTGGTTTCAGACCTCCATATTCTTCAGTGGAGGCACGGCTGTGAGGGCGACTGGCACGACAACGGCCAGATGAAGTTTGTGCGCGGCATGGACATGTACAGCTACGACGGAGATGACTTCCTGTCCTTCGACAACAGTCACGCAGTTTGGGTAGCCCCAGTGAACGAAGCAAAAGAGACCAAGAGAAAGTGGGATGACGTCGACGTCCTGAAACAATACACCAAAGGCTACCTGGAGAACGAGTGCATAAAATGGTTGAAGGATTTCGTGAACTACAGCCGAGAGGAGCTGAAAACAGGGCGTACGTATGACTGAAAGCCATTTCTGTGTTTTCCATCCAGTATTACTGGAGATGATAAAAACAGCTACTGTGCAGGTCGTTAAAGTATGAAACGAACTGGTCCTTATTAGATTTGTCAGGGAGCACTTTCAGGGAACATTCAGTCAATAAAAAAAAAACTAACTGAATTCTGTGGCTCAGCTGATCGGAAGAAAACGAGTTGTCAACTATTTTGATTATTGGTTAATGGTTTCAGTCAAATATTTTCTGGTTCCAGCTTCTTAAATGTCAGGATTTGTCTGCTTGTGTTAGGCATTTCTGACAGTAAGTGAAGAGTCTTTGGACAAAGAAAAGCAGCTTGCAGACATCACTTTGGCTGCTTTGGTTAAATATTAAATCACTGGATGGTTTCTCTTTCCAGCTGCACCAGACGTGTACCCGTTCATACAGAAAAGCAAAGTGGAGGGAAACATGGTTTTGACGTGCCTGGCCACAGGTTTCCACTCCAAAAACATCGTCCTGCGTATCAAATCGGATGACCGCGTTCTGACTGAAAAGGATGGAGTGCAGAGCTCAGGCGTTCGACCAAACGAAGACAACACGTTCCAGAGAAGAGACCACGTGGAGATTGTGGAGAAGGAGCTGGCCAAGTACACCTGTGAAGTGGTTCACCCTCCGTCTGGGTTCCGTGTGCAGAGGATTTGGGGTAAGAGACCTCATTTGTCAAGCTCCTCACCACAGTCAAATACACGAGACACACCTGAACTGTGTATCATCTGAGACTGTAAAAAAGGCCAGGTATCTCCAACAGCTGATCAGCTGACAAATACACTGTTGATGATGTTGATGAAGTTGTTGGTGCCTCACTGAAGGTTTACAGGTACTCTGCGGTAAATTGCAATAGAAAGGTTGTTGGAAGTGACCTGAACATGAAGCTAATGTGAGATTTTTTCTGTGATGTAGAACCTCCACGTGTTTTCCCTGTGGTTGCCGTCGCTGCAGGAGTAGGGATTCTGCTCATGGTCGGAGTCGTGGGTCTGGTGCTGGTCCTGCTCAGAAGAAGATTGGCTGGTAGGTGCAGTATTTTAACGATGTCTTCTCTCAACAAGGAGCTACCTGTGCAGCGGAATTTGTGTTTCTGTGAAAGAAAATAGATGGAACATTTAATCAAACTCTCCCAGCTCAGCAAAGTGAGTTGTCCACGTTAAACTGTTGTGTTTCTAACACAACACAGACACAGACTCATTAATATGTAATGAGCACAGTACTCAGTGTGTTGACTTTACAGCAGTCAGAAGTGCTTGATAGTCTGTCAGCCGTAAGTCAGAAACATGTGAGGTGTCTTCACTGGTTATCAGGTGCAAAGGTCTGTTATTGTTTTATGATGAACTTCATGGGGCGTTCAAGATCATATCAGTTAGCAGTCCTGTCCTGTGTGATTCACCCAGAGTTCACTGAATGCAAAGGTGACAAAGAATCTGATGAGGCTGCTTTCTGTTTTTATGGCTCTAAACTGGTTATCATCCTCCCGTCAAAACCCTAAAGAATGATCTTCTTAGTTGGGCTTGATGATGATGATGATTATTATTAATTGCATCTGTTATTGTCATCCTCTTTTGCAGGTTGTAAATTCACAAAAGGCCCAGGTAACTATTTCTTTTAAATCTTCATTTTCAATGCTGTATTTAAACCATAAAGCTGATGTTGTTCCAGCTTCAGATCCCATAGAAGACGTGTTAGTCTCTCTTTCAGCACTTTGTGACTTCCCCTCCCTCCGTTACTGAGAGTCACATGATGCAGAACAAAGTGAAACTCGCCTGTCCGGTTTGTGTGCAGCGTCAGGGTTAGAGACAGCGAGAGTAATGGTGACCTCACTGGTGTAGGCTTTGAGCTGTGTTCAGTCAATTTCACTGGTCTGGTCCAAAAGTATCCAAAGAATAAAATTAATTTACTTTGTGTGTTTTTACTTTACTGTTTACAGGACAAAACATTAACGTTGTGGTCATTCCCGCAAGTAAGTACCTTTATTTCTCAGTTAGAGAAGTTAGGAAATTTATTTTTGTGTTTTTGTAGGTATGATGTTCATATTGTAGCAGCAGCCTGGTTCAGAAGGAGAGTTTCAAGAGTTCACACAGCAGGAAGATAAACAGGACGCATTAACAAAAACACTGATGCATCTTGCAGTACACGTCCATCCTCCTGTCTGAAAGTCATTTCAGACTGTATAGTCTCATTATGGAGCTACGTAAAGTTTATTCATTTCTTCTTGTAGTTTTTGATTTCTCAGTCAAACATGCTGTTCATGGGTCCTGACAAGTTATAAGATAATTCAAATTCAGAACATAAAACACAGGTTTTAAGGCTTTAATTATGTGTGTGTGTGTGTGTATGTAGAAAATTTTAAGGCTTTAATTGTGTGTGTGTGTGTGTGTGTGTGTGTGTGTGTGTGTGTGTGTAGATGGTAACCACAATGGTGGCGTGGGTGAAGGGGTCGAGGACCCACTCCTGAATGGTAAGTGTTTTCCTCTCCAGATGTGTCATGAAGACTTGATGTTGTCAGCTGTTGTGAGTGGGATTTGGTTATGATTTGATTTTTATGTTTTCTGGTGACATTAAGAAAAGCTCTGTTAAGGTCTGTAAGCTGTGTGTGCTGACATGCACATGGACGAGTCCAACAATACATGAAGGAGTAAGAAAAGAATTTATTGTGTGTGTGTGTGTGTGTTTTAACTTTGTTCACTGATGTTAAAGGTGCACCACCTGCTAGTGATGCCAGTTCTCAGAGTAAGTACTTTTATTTCTCTGCTACAGATTCTGTTAAAATTCATTCAGTTTAAAGAGTCTAAAGATAAGCAAAGTTCACATTAACAAATAGTCTCATTATGGAGCTACGTAAAGTTTAGTCATTTCTTCTTGTAGTTTTTGATTTCTCAGTCAAACGTGCTGTTCATGGGTCCAAGTTATAAGATAATTCAAATTCAGAACATAAAACACAGGTTTTAAGGCTTTAATTATGTGTGTGTGTGTGTGTATGTAGGCAGTAACTCCAGTGGTGGCGTGGCCAGCATCAGTGACCCACTCCTGAATGGTAAGTGTTTTCCTCTCCAGATGTGTCATGAAGACTTGATGTTGTCAGCTGTTGTGAGTGGGATTTGGTTATGATTTGATTTTTATGTTTTCTGGTGACAATAAGAACAAATCTGTAAGGTCTGTAAGCTGTGTGTGCTGACATGTACATGGACGAGTCCAACAATACATGAAGGAATAAGAAAAGAATTTATTGTGTGTGTGTTTTAACTTTGTTCACAGGTGTTAAAGGTGCACCACCTGCTAGTGATGCCAGTTCTCAGAGTAAGTACTTTTATTTCTCTGCTACAGATTCTGTTAAAATTCATTCAGTTTAAAGAGTCTAAAGATAAGCAAAGTTCACATTAACAAATAGTCTCATTATGCAGCTACGTAAAGTTTAGTCATTTCTTCTTGTAGTTTTTGATTTCTCAGTCAAACGTGCTGTTCATGGGTCCTGACAAGTTATAAGATAATTCAAATTCAGAACATAAAACACAGGTTTTAAGGCTTTAATTATGTGTGTGTGTGTGTGTGTATGTAGGCAGTAACTCCAGTGGTGGCGTGCCCAGCATCAGTGTCCCACTCCTGAATGGTAAGTGTTTTCCTCTCCAGATGTGTCATGAAGACTTGATGTTGTCAGCTGTTGTGAGTGGGATTTGGTTATGATTTGATTTTTATGTTTTCTGGTGACAATAAGAACAAATCTGTAAGGTCTGTAAGCTGTGTGTGCTGACATGTACATGGACGAGTCCAACAATACATGAAGGAATAAGAAAAGAATTTATTTTGTTCACCATCTCCAGCAGTATGACAGTTCATCTTATCTTTAGTGTCAGGTTTCTGCACACATGCTGCATAATATCTAACTGTAATTTCTTTTCTTCTCAGGGTCAGAGGGGTCTCTGGACTCTGGCGTCTCCAGTAAGTGACTTTGTTGACTTGTTGAAAGCTGCACTGCTGACACCTCGGCAGCCCTGAGTTAGGGTCTGGCCGTCTGTGATGGACAGGGCACATTTAGCTAACGCTAAGCAGAGAGCACTGGGACATGCAGCACAAATCAGTCTGTACTGCCTCCATTCTGGTTACTCTGTGATTCATTCATGGGTCCGTTCACCTTTGATGTGTTGGGCTCAACACCCAACCAGATCAAGTAAAAATCTGTCCTGAGAACAAACTGTATGTTCTCATTCCTGAGCTGAACTGCTGTCTCTGCTGTGTTTAGGACTCAGGAGCAGGTGGGAAAAGTCTTATCTGGCGGGGGGAAAATGTTCTGGTGTCATTTTCAAAGTGTGTGTCGTCATAATATCTTTTTGGCCACAAGAGGCCACCATCATGTCATTATGGAAAATCTTAAGGTTGTCATTTCAGAATCAGAATCAGAATTTTTTAATACTTTATTTATCCTCGAAGGGAAATTCTTTTTCGTACAGACATTGCACTTGCAGTATTCCCAACCAAGAAAGAAAAGTGAAAGGTATAAAAATAGGATAAACAACAAGATAAGTATAAATCTAAAAATACAGGCTTGTACATGTGTAAAAAAACAATATATATACATTGTATATATAAAGTGAGTGAGTGTGTCGGTCACAGTGCTGAGTTTAACAGTTTGATGGCGACGGGCAGGAATGATTTCCTGTGTCGCTCTGTGGTGCATCATGGGAGTCAGAGTCTGTGGCTGAACGAGCTCCTGTAGCTGATCAGCACATTGTGGAGAGGGTGAGAGGGAAAGTCCAGTATCGTTCTTATAGTAGTCCTTATTTTAGCATCAGTGTGCTACTCTGTGGACTGGAGGATCTGAAGGCCGGCTGTGCTCATATAAATTGTGACTGAGGAAATTTTAAAAATGTTGAAAATTAAATACTATTCGACAGGCTCATTATCGTTGACATTATCGTGCCAGAGAAAATACACGAAAAGCTTTAGTTTTATGTATCTACTGTATGTGTAATTACACTTCTGTTCTTCCCTGCAGGCAAGCCAGACTCCACGTCCGAGTCTGGGAGCGAAAGGAAAACGTCAGTGGCCGAACATCAAGCTGAAAACGTCTGAACTTTGCTGCAGGAGACTCGTGAGCCTCATCAGCTACCAACTGAAAGGATGTGAAATATGTAAAAATTAGCCAGCTGGTTCTCATCAGAATTACAGAAAAAAACATGCGAGTCAGAACATATAGACTTTGTTTTTGCAAATAGAAATACACTTGTGTAAATAATTTTTCATGCATCTTAAAGAAACTTATGGGTTGAAAGCATTACTACTCTGAAATGTGGTGGATTTATCTTTATGGGTTGCTTGGGGTAACAGAGATGCACTTTTGAAGTGAACGATTATAATGACTGTTGAGGTTTTTCTTCCTTTTCTTCCTTTTATCTTTTGAAATCACAATGAAATATTTGTGCCAAACATGTATCACATTTCTCTGTCTGAAGAATGTTTTTTATATTGCTTCTTTTGAAAAGATAAAGACAAACAGTGAAACTGTTTCCACCAGGCTGTCGCTCTGCAGGCTTTTGAAGCTTTTAAATCTTCCACTTTGTGTGTGCACCCTTGTTAAAATAAATTAAAATCCCCCTCCCCAAGTATTCTCCTTTCGTTCTTGAATTTCTGTGTTTAGTCAGCCGTGATGTAGCAGGCGGTTAGCAGAAGTCTGAATTGTGGCAGCGTCACTGTGAAGCCTGATGATACTAGTGTGTTAGGCTTCTGCAAATGAGTGCAGCATCAGAGCAGTTACACTACAGTAAGTTCTGTGCGTGTATTCAGCGTCAGCGCTGCGCCACATTGTGACGATGAGGTTAATTACGAGGCAATGGGACGTTCAGGTAACTTTCTGTGCTCCCAGACCTTTTATTTTCTGTATGTTACATACTCACAAATACAAAGTTGTATATTTTAGAAGTGAAGAATATGCATGTTTGCTGCATTGTTGTGTATTTGTGTTGTTTTCATGTACATATAAAAGGCGTTCATCTGGTTGTCTACGCACGTTCGTTACGGCATGACGTCACCGGGCGGCGGCAGAACGCGACGTTTTTGAACTCTCACAGCGGTGCGACGGCGGGCTGTCTGTTCATCCAGCGCTTCCGCTCGGGTGTGTTTGTGTTTCAACTCTACCACAACAGACGGAGCAGCAGGTCGGTCGTCTGAGCAGAACCACCGACAGACACTGAAACAGGTTTATCTCCGCAGTCTGGTGTGTGTTATTAACTCACCGGTAAGCTAGCGGTTAGCGGTTAGCCGGTCTGCGCGGCGTTACCATGGTGATGCGCAGGGGCAGAGGCAGAGGGGACGCGGATCAGAGCGCCGCGCGGCAGCAGCACAGGCCGGCCGGGAGCTCCGAGTCCCCGCCGCAGGCTCCAGCAGGGACCCGGCCGGAGGAACCCGGGCTGTCCAGTGTGAGTCAGTCTGTGTTTGTGCAATACGTTCTTCATGTTCTTCAGATTTCATGTGCAATACATTTGGATTTTTTTAAAATAAAATGTCTATATAACCTTATTTATGATATGCTGTACTGCTGTGTTATACTGCTTATTGTGCTGTACTATTTAACCACATTTCACGTCATTTTCTACAGCGCCCCTCACACTGTATCCTGCTGTACTGTATTACATTTCTGTATTATTACACACACATGCTGAGTATCTGTAGTTCTGGGCTATGCAGTCACTCTTGCCTGACTTGATTTTGACTTTAATAGCTCTGTTATAGTTTTTATTTTTATTTTATATTCTTTTTATTTTATTTTTCTCTTATTATCTGTGCGTATCTGTCTTCTCAACACCTGACCGGTCAACACCCCTCTGATCAATATGTGATTATTTTATCTTGTCTCAGCATGCATTTGAAAGTAAACTACATGTTTGCAGTGTTGTCATACTGCGGGACTAACACTGATTTTCTTTATTGATTGATCGGTCTATTATTCTCACAGTTGATCGGTTAGTATCATGCCACAAAATACTTGACGCAGTTGCAGTAAGATGTCTTCAAGTTGCTTGCTTTGCCCAACCAACAGTCCAAAAGTCCAAGACTCCGTTTACCGTCAGAGATCATGGGGAAGAGCAGCAAATGTTTGCTCATCTTTTAACCGAGCACTTGTTGCCGCTCGACCACTGACCACGTGAGCGCTTACTTCTGACACGTCTGACATGTCATTTTGTTCAGAGATTTAACTCCGAAGATGATGAACGTAATCACGTCGATTCAGAAACACGCCAGGATGAAGACGAGAAGCCAGCGACGGTCATCATCAGGTGGGACCACAATGACCAGTCTGACCGCCACTTTCACTGCTGTATGGATTAGTTATTTGACAAGTCTGTCTTGTATTCTCTCTCTCATACCGAACCTTGTTTTGTGTTTATAGGAAATCTCCAAGGCTTCACAACACTGCAGGTCAGAACAGCCACGTTGTCAGTAAACATTATGGCCTGGAACATCAGGGAGATAATCCTGAGGGAGGAGATGTGTGTGTCCTGGGATGGTCAGACCAAAAACTGATCTGCATCACTTTTGTTCAACTCCAAAACAAAACTAACTGAATGATGAAATGAATCTGTCACTTGGAGGTTCAGGCCAGAATGTTTGGTCATTGTAATTTGTCAGGTTTTCCTCTCTCATGACGGTGCAGAAGCTTTAGCAGCCTGTTAGGGGCACAGTTCTTACTGGCACCAGGAAATGACTGAATGAAACATAAACTTGCATTTTGGCGTGACGCATTGGGTGGCTTTGTGTGTGCCCAGGAGGTAGGAGGATCGGGCTGAGGAGAAGCAGCAGGCCGAGCAAACCGACCAGCAGGTATCAGGCCTCCAACATGTTCGACGGCATCAGGTGCAAGTAAGACAACAGCTCTGAGCATCAGCAGTAAAAAACAAAAAGTGACCCGATGCTTTAAATAAGTAAATGGATTGATATGTGACGCTGTTTTCTCTGCAGTACAGCCAGGTCAGTTTTGAAGAAGGTGGACAACATGAAGAAGAGGAGGCGGCTCAGTAACAGCAAAGGAGTGAGTAATAAGAAATTTCATCCAGACAGTGAACGCCTCATGTATCCTCAGAGTCCAAAGAAGTGACTGAGCTTGTACGCAGCAGTGTGGGTTTTACCCTGCCAGTGTTTTTCTGTTTGTGGCTACACTGACACACTCTGTATGGATGTATGTGGTCAAAAATGTGTCTCCACTTCCTGCTGTGTACAAAAACCCAAACATCCCAGATAAATGGTCTTGTTCTGGTGATGTCATTTGGAGCCAGGGTCTGTGCAGTAGTGACTGGATGGTGGAGCTGCGGTATCGAGTTCGCACCCGCATACCCGCCTGAGCCAATCAGGAGCAGCACTCAGGTGTCAGCTGCTCAGAGTTTAAACAGACTGCTCCAAAGCCGATTCACTAATCAAACAATGTTGACTGTGCTTCTAAAAACCAGAACTGAGCCGAACTGTTTTCTGTCCAGACTTCGACTTGGCGTTTGGAAACATAGTCCATAGTCCACAGCACATTCACACACTCGGCCTGTCTCAGTGGGCGCTGCCTCTCTTATCAGGCCGACCCGAGGGTGGTGCACCCAGCTGCGCCCTGCCTCCCTCCCTCTGCTCGCTGTTTGTGAGGAGTGGGCGACATCTCTATCAGCAGCCACCATATTGGAAGGCCTCTTAGAGTCTTCCTTTGTTTTTGTTATGCAGGTCTTCTGCCCTCAGATGGATTTTGCCTGCTGAGGGCCTTTTTTAATGTATAATTATCACAGTGAGAAGATGTGTAAGACAAAGGTGAATTCCAACACAGCTTTGCATCATGTTGGTAGCTATAAGGCTCTCGGATTTATGGAGCATGGACTATTGGACAACAAAGATGTTTGGTTGTAGATGTGGACAGAAACGGGATGGATTTCCCCAAGACTTCAGCGAAACAAAAAGCCTTTTATTATCATGGCTACACAATTAAAAACAAGAAAAAAATGCACATGAACTGCTCAGGGCCGGTCTTTGTCCTGTGGACTCATGACTTCATGCTTTTTTTTAAAATCAGCTCTTCTCCAGTCGTTTAATATCAAACGTTAAAGCTGCCAAACAGAGCCAGATTTTAATAAATGAACAATCAAAACCGGCAAGTCAGTCTCCAAATATGCTGAATCCTGTGCTTCCCAGAGTGCAACATGACTAGTTCTTTTATTAGACCCTAATCTCTGCAAACAGAAGTATTTTTTACACTGCGTTACATTCATTGAGCTGCTGCTTACATCCAAGACATGTGACATGAAAGCCTGACCGTGGACCCACTCTGCAGCCAGTGTGTCTTCATCTCTGGCGTTTTTGCTCTCACCTGCCTTTATGGGTGATTGTTTCACTGTGGGGATCCTCATAGTGTTTTTATGTTTGATGAAATGCAGAAAATCTTCTCTAAAGCCCAGAGGAGCAGGACTCCAGTGCCGCCACAGCGAGAGCTGAGCGACAGCGAGGACGACAACGGTTTGTATGAGCATCCAGGAGCGCATGAGTCATTTAAGACGCCACGTGTGGCCTTCTGAAACACCTCCCTTTCTTTTTCCTGTGATAAAACAGGTGGAACCAGCGATGAGCACGTCAGACAGGAAGTGGCTCCAGACGACGACAGCAACTGCAGCGCTAATCAGAACTTTGACGCCAAGCTGAGCCGAGCCTCGTCGCTGTACCAGGGACCCAGCAGCGGTCAGCACTGAACTAACACAGCAGCAGTAACAGTAGTCTTCCACAGCGCTTCACAGGAAGTGACGCCCTGCTCGTACTCCTCTTTATCAACAGTCAATGTAACACAAAAGTCAAGAAATCATTTTTATATTTAATTCTGATTCTTTCAGCACAAACTTTGTTGAGCGTAGTGGTTCTGATGTGTTACATCCACACACCTCAAAACCTTCTGTTCTCATGTTGTCGTTTTCTCCTGTGGTGCTTAGACTTGCTGAGAGGAACCTTCAGGATCAGCGCCTCCGGACCGAACACGACCCGCAGAGGTGCATTCAGGTCAGGCTGTTGTTTGTAAGCTATGCTCTGATGTGAATCGCTGTGACTGCTACGTAACCAGTCCAGGACTGAGGAAACTGAAAAGATGATGTGGTCACATGTGACCTCTTTGCTCCTGCTTTAGTTTATTTGTTGCTTTGAGCTTAGGAAACCCAGTCAATAAGAGAAAAGTTGTGACTTAGCGTTTGAATTCCACCAAAACTCACCTGACGAGTTTCTTTTCATTTCATCCTCCAGACCCTTTAAGAGTGCGTGGTTGAATCAGTCTGATGAAGACTCTGATGATGAAGTGCAAAATACTGAAAATGTCTCTGAAAGGTTAGTGGTGATGATGATGATGATGATGATGAAGCTCTTTTCATTGAGGAACGACAACACAAACTACACAACCTCACCAAGAAGCAGACCATTACGATTCGTCAATGCTAACTGCGCGATCGCAAAGGAAAAGCGCCTCCTGTATTTAACGTCATTTTGCATTTTTCGTTAAAGTTAGCTAATCAGTTAATCGATTAAAAGGTGTTGGGCTATCAAAAGTAAAATTAAAAGTTCTTAACCTTGTGAAAAACATGAAACGTCTTTCTTACATCCTGGGTGTTGTGTACAGTCTTTTGTAGCTTGTGACAGCTGTCTTTGTTTTTGTTCATGTTCTCATCCAACTCTCAACAAGAAGCCAACAACAACAAGCCAACCTTTCCTTTACACTCACAGGAGTTAATGCTGCTTATGTAAAATCAGGTCTTCCTTTGTCAAATGCATACATTCATCAACATTCATGAGCTGCTGTGAGTCATCGTTTGCCGACCAGAAACTGGTGTGTTTGTGTTCTTCCTGCCAGCTGCCGTCCTCTCAGCCTGTGCACAGATAACCTTCCTGGGACTCGCAGAGACAAGATGAATGCAGGAGCAGGTCTAGCAGACATTGACCCCATGGCCATCGACCAATCAGTGAGTTTAGACGTGTTGTGTATTCAAATGATGAACCTGCCAACCTTCAGCAGCTAAAGAGAAATCGTCTTATGGCACCATCCTGTCCCATTGCCTCACACACTCTCACCTCTTCCCTCTTTCCTTTCCCTCCCTGCTCAGGTGGGCTTTGATAGCATTGGAGGTCTGTCGGGTCACATCTCAGCTCTGAAGGAGATGGTCGTCTTCCCGCTTCTCTACCCTGAGGTTTTTGACAACTTCAAGATCCAGCCTCCCAGGTGACACAAACACGATTCACGTTTGCAGAGATTAAACATGTGTCTCTTCAGGACAGAGAAAACATAAAGTGTGTGGGACAGACGCTTTGACTGATATAAAGATGGCCGATGTATCTCCTCGTCCTCACACTGTTCAGAAATTAATCCAAAATATATATCCTGGTCTCTGTCTGTCTCTCCAGAGGTTGTCTGTTTTATGGACCTCCTGGGACGGGGAAAACGCTGGTCGCCCGAGCACTCGCCAACGAGTGCAGCAATGGCAGCAGGAAGGTGGCCTTCTTCATGAGAAAGGGAGCTGACTGCCTCAGCAAGTGGGTGGGCGAGTCAGAGCGCCAGCTGCGGCTGCTGTTTGAGCAGGTAACAGCATGCAATCACACACACCTGAAGTCCCCATGCTGCCCCCTGCTGGCTGGCTGCAGACCACAGCTCCGTCCTCTGTGCTGTATGTTCACAGTCACTATGTGTTGGTGTGACGTGAATCTGCCTTCCTGCCTTCAACTCCAACACATGATCTCCAAGACTGATGGAGAACTTTCTCCCTGTCATGTTTGTTCTAATGTATGTTGTGTGCTTTAAATGCAGTTTATTTTCCTCATCTGAGTTTTTGTATGTGCGCGTGTTGGTGTGTGTCGTCCTCAGGCGTATCAGATGCGTCCCTCCATCATCTTCTTCGATGAGATCGATGGCCTCGCTCCGGTCCGATCCAGCAGACAGGACCAGATACACAGGTTGGGACAAGCTAACACGGCAAACAAAGCAAACATGCAGGTACTTTTTGGTAAAACTTTCCTCGTGTCCGCCCTGCAGCTCCATTGTGTCGACACTCCTGGCTTTGATGGACGGGTTGGACAGTCGAGGTGAGGTGGTGGTGATTGGAGCGACTAACCGCCTGGACTCCCTCGACCCGGCCCTGCGACGGCCCGGACGCTTTGACCGGGAGTTTCTGTTTGGACTTCCTGACAGAGAGGTTGTTGATTTGATGCTCACATTAATTACTTTTGACTTCAAAATTATGATGGCAAACTTCCACTCCGAGTTTCTTGGGCTATGATAGATTTATTTATTCATTCATTCTGAGCAGTTGACACAGACATGTTTTCTTAATGTTGTTTGCATATTGTTGTGGGAGTCTGCATGTCGTTTCCCACAGGTGTTGCTCTCGTGTTCACCTGTCGACTGAGCTGACTGCTTACTTCGGTTTGTGTTTCAGTCTCGTAAAGAGATTCTGAAAATCCACACCAGGCAGTGGAAGCCTCCTCCATCTGAAGACTTCGTGGATGAACTGGCTGAGAAATGTGTTGGTAAGAAAGACTTTTAACCAGCGTCCAAGACTGTAAATGTACACTCACGCACACACACACACACACACACACACACACACACACACACACACACACACACACACACACACCGTTCTTCAAACAAAGAGGCTAATCTCTGATTTCATGAAATTGGTTGATTCACTTCCGGAATGTCCCTTCTTGTCCCTCAGGTTACTGCGGCGCTGACCTCCGGGCGGTGTGCACCGAAGCAGCGCTGTGTGCTCTGCGTCGCCGCTACCCGCAGATCTACGCCACCTCCCAGAAGCTCCTGCTGGACGTCTCCTCCATCGCTGTCAGCAGCTGCGATTTTGTGGCTGCCATGAGAAAAATGTCGCCGGCCTCCCACCGCCTCACTGCTTCACCTGCCAAACCTCTGTCAAGTGTGGTTCAGCCACTGCTGGGCGGCGCCCTGCGTGACATCCTGGAGGCTCTGCAGAGGCTTTTCCCTCACGCCGAGCAGGGGATGAAGAGGAAGAGGGAGCCAGGTGAGTCCAAGCTGAAGGATAGCTGCTGGAGACGCTCCTACTGCAGTCCTGAGGAAAAATCTGGTTTAATCTGTTGATTTCCACATGTCAGATTTGACCTCTGGTATCCTTGACGACGGACTCATGAGTGGAGGCGATGAGGTCTCCTGCTCATTCAGCATCTCCGCACCCTCCACCTCCAAGTGCCGAAACTTCCTGCACTTTGCCAGGTGAGTCTGATGAGCATAGTATCAAGGCAACCTCAGGGTTAACTGGTAGAAGCACATTATCTCTCTTCCATATTGTTAGACCGCTTTGCTTTTTTCTTATTCTCTTCCTTTATAACCTGTCTCACTGTTCACTGTCTGTCCTTCAGGAGTGCAGTCAAACAGCCGACCTCCCACCGTCCCAGGATGCTCCTGGCAGGTCGTCCTGGGGCTGGTCAGACCTCTCACCTGGCTCCCGCGGTTCTGCATGCTTTGGAGCGTTTTGCCGTCCACAGCCTGGACTCCTCTGTGCTGTTTGGAGTCAGCAGCACCTCCCCAGAGGAAGCCTGCACCCAGGTGAGCAGCTGCAACCAGACGGGCTAGTTGTTGGTCCTGGAAAGTGGAGGATTTAGATTTGGATAGAAAATTTAATGAAACTCTGTTTAAAATAGTCTCACCCAGTGAGTTTGGAGTCCGATGTGGTGTTGTTACATGTTCACATACAGGTTCTTTACTGACATCTGGTGGTGAAGACAGGCAACTGCAGAAGTTCTGTCAAACAGAATGCTTTAATCTTTGAATCACAGAAAACCAGCAGCAAAAAAAACATGACGAAGCTACTTTAGAGGAAGGAACAACACGAAGAATGAAAACAGAGTCATCAACTGTTTTTAAACATCGTTGTGTGGCCCCTCAGGTGTTCTGCGAGGCCAAGCGGACGTCTCCCAGCGTCCTCTACATCCCCCACATCCAGCAGTGGTGGGAGACTGCAGGATCCTCCCTGAGGGCCTCCTTCTTCAGCCTGCTGGACAGTATCCCCTCCTTCTCACCCATCCTCCTCCTCGCCACCTGCAGCATCCCCCATCAACATCTGGACCCAGAGGTCAGCATCTGGACTGGTCTGCAGCTCAGACACAATACAGAATGTGTTTGAAAGCTCTTTTCTCTCATGTTTATTGCATTAGCTGGTGGTTTTTTATCTTTTTTTTCTTTGTCCGCATGAAGTCAAACCTTTCTGCTTTTTCTTTCCCTTTTGAGATCAAAAAAACAACAAATTTCGAGGAAAAGAACATTGAAAAAAATTGTTTTTCCATGCTCAGATTCAGGCTCTGTTTCGTGAGGATTATGGAGAAGTTTACACCATCAGCGTTCCAACCCGGCAGCAAAGAACTGACTTCTTCCATGACCTCATTCTGCGGCAGGCGGCCGAGGCTCCGCCCTCCAGGAATAAAAGCTGTATGTGACTCCAGCTTGTTCCGATGTTTGTTGAGCATGAACCCTCAGCGACTGTGATCAAAGAGATGAATTAGGATGTGTCTGACCTCCTTCTCCTCCTTCTTCTCAGTGTCCATGGAGATTCTTCCCTTGGCTCCTCTGCCTCCCCCCCACCAGCAGTCGGAACAGGAGCGCCTCCGTCTGGAGGAGCAGGAGGAGGACGTGCTGCGAGAGCTCCGCCTCTTCCTGCGTAACGTCACTGAACGTCTGACTCTGGACCGCCGCTTCAAGGCCTTCACCAAACCGGTCGACATCGAGGAGGTGAGTCGACTTCGTTCACGTGATGACCCTCTCAGAGTTTGAGCAGAAAAGTCTGTAAATCTGTGATTCCACTGTTCTGTCAATCAAACTCAGGACTGTGCCTTCGATTTCAGCTTCAGGTCAAAACGTTCTCAGAGGAAAAGAAGTTTAAACATCCCCTAAAATCCCCAAAATAATTTAGTCTCACAAACCCAACCGAAATATTATGAGTTCAGTCGATGCTTTGAGAGTTTAGCGTTGACTCACTTCTGCATCTGGAAACAGCAGCTCTGAACCACAGCGTTAGGATGAGGCTAATTTACTGTGATGCGATCAGGACACGAGTATTAGACGAAGCTGCTGTTCTACAGGAAACTGTTAAACCGTATCGTACATCTCGTCCAGGTCCCCGACTACCTGACGGTGATCAAGAGGCCCATGGACCTTTCCACGCTGCTGACCAACATCGACGAGCACAAGTACATCACCATCAGAGAGTTCATGTCGGACGCAGACCTCATTTGGCAGAACGCCCTCGAGTACAACCCGGACAGCGACCCCATGGGTGAGGCAGCACTGACAGTGTGTCCAGAAGAGCAAGTCGACACTACAAGAATGTAGGACGGGTTTTAGCCTCTATTACAAGATGACCTGCATTATTTAGACTGGCCGCATGTTACCTGTCTGTTTGTCCTCCCGCTGGAGGTTTGTCTTACTTCTTATCTTCTATTTCCTCCCCGCCTCCATGCAGCAGACTAAGCCGCTGATTACACGTTAAAGCTCAGATGCTGCATCGATTTCTGTTGTCTTGTGGATTTCAAACAAATCTTTGGATCAGCAGACAGTCTGACATTTTCATATACCTTCATAAACCTTAGGGGAACATATACGATCATGTTTAAAAGTTAAAAGTGATTTATGTGTGTGTGTTAGACCGTCACATTCGTCACCGTGCGTGCGCCCTGAAGGACACGGTGCGCGCCATCGTCAGAGACGAGCTGGACGAAGACTTTGAGAGAGTGTGTGAGGAGATCAAAGAGTCACGCCTCAAGAGAGGTGAGCCTTCATTCATTCAAACATCAACGTTTAAATGGTTTGAAAACTATAAACTTTGATTGTGCTTCCAGCCTCTTCCTGTGGGAATGACTCAGAGGAGGCCGACGGCGTCTGCAGCTCCATGTTCACCAGAAACAGTCCCGCAAGTCGACGTAAGTCCACTGGATGAAAGGATGAAACATGATCGTTTTCTCAGAGGGAATGAAATAATGAGACTTCAAAAACACTGGGACGAGTTAACGCAACCTGAACAAGTAGAAGCAACAATAACCTCTTTGTCAAACATGTCATTTGGGAACAAATTTTGGGGAACAACAGTTGTGTATAGAAACAGACTCTTAGTGTTTGTCTGCTGTGCCGCAGCAAAATGTTCATTTCAAAATGTTCTTCCAACACGAGTGAAAGTGAGGGTGAGCTAACGCTGCATCTGGACAGTCTGAATTTAACCATGACCGCATCGGCGTGAAAGAGCAGACGAGGAGGCAGCTTCAGCAGCGCTGACCGTAACGACAGGGAGAGTTCAGACAAAAAGGAGGAAGTAAAAGACTGCCAGCCTCTGGCCTTCACTTTCTGCTCCTTCTGCTGACCTTTATCTTCTCCCCTCCCCTCATCTCGCTTCTCTTTGCAGCTCAAAAGAAGAAACGTTGCAAGCAGCCGAGAAAATCCAAGTGGAGCACCGGCGTCATTAAGAAAACCAAGAAAAAGAAGACACTGTCCCTTGCCTCGTCTTCCTCTTCCTCCATGTCCAGCAGGGGCAACTCTGACTCAGGTCCAGAGGAAAATGGAGCCGTGGAAATCAGAGTGGTGAACGGCTCCGCTGATCCTGGATCATCTACAGTGTCAGAGAGCAGCGATGGGGAGCAGAGCCACCTGACAGCCACCACCAACGGCTGTCTTCATAACTTAAACGCCGTTGCAGATATGCAAAATGGAGTCTTGGTGAATGGACATCCAGAGCCAGCTGACACGGGGAGGCCAAACCTGAGAGGTCAAACCCAGATCTCAAAGACTCCCCTGAGCCTGAGGGTGACGGTGAACGGGGTTTGTGTGAGCCCAGCAGGTCTGTATCTGACGCCTTGTGTGGCCGTGCTTTGTGCTACTAACTGGCTGAGCTACGCCGCTGCTGCTCCAGAATACTGCAGATGAAAAGAGTGCGAAACAGGCAGCTGAAGCGAAACTGCTGCTGCTGCTGGACAAGCTTCAACAGGCCAAAGCTTCAGGCTCCGCAGAGCGCCGGGCACCGAGCCAAGAGGCCACAAAGCCCACGACGCTCCGATAGCTTACTTCAGTTCCTTCGTGAGGTTCAGTCTACATGTGATGACATCACAGCCAACAATGACATCAAATTAATGACCTCTGAGACTGATTCAGCCAGTAAACGACAGAACCTGAAGTACATTCACTCACTGTGTACTACACAGTGTGAAACTCGAGCCCCACATCCTCAAAACCCATCCATCATGTCCCGTTTTAAAACTCAAAACACTTTACCTGATGTCACACTGAACTGTCAGCTGGTCTCCATCTTCAGCCTGACTTCACCTCCAACTTCTGTTGGGCAAAGGGGGTTGATTTTCCAAACCAGTCACTAGAACCTGATCCACCTGATTATCATTTTAAGTCAACACTGATGCGCAGCCATGCCGACATACTATTGTCTTTACAAAAGGTAGAAGAAATGACAGTGCCTGTAAAGTTGATAATAAGACGGTTGCATTACAGCACAGCCACCCCCCAAGTCTTGATCGCCCCCTCAGTGTCTGATGGCACAAATGTGACTTTTAAACCTGAGAGAATAACCCTTGTCTGCATCCTCAGAGAAGAGCAACAGGACTGAGACGAGAGCCAACAAGGCGGCCTCGCAGCAGATCCAGATGTTCAGCAGAGGCAGCTCTGTGGAGATCGTGGATGAGGAATCACCGCCGCTGCTGGTGGATCACAGCAAGCTGAGGGTGAGTTCGCCAGGCCAGGCTTGTACCTTCTATACATGCTGTGTTCCCAGTACAGTACAGTACTAGTGACAGTAGTACTAAGATGGGGCGCAGGGATCATTTTGTCCCCGCAGGAGCAGTTGGCTCAGCATTTGTCCTGTCAGAAGAAGAAGAAGAAACATGTTGCAACATTTTTTCAACCCCAGTTATCTGAAGCTATTGTTTTTGCTCTGAAAATACAAGATAACATCCTAATGATCTTAATAATGTTAGTTAGGTAATAAACCTGCCCACTAAACTCTGGCTTACATCTCGGGGGCAGAGCACCAAATCGTTTTCATAAAGCTCCTGCAGAGTTCACCACAGGCTTGTGTTTGTGTCCCAAACTGCAGTAACCCGTCACAACCAGCAGGAGAATCGTTTAAGAATAAGAGTCAGCTTTACTTTCAGTATATTTATTTTTACATACACAGACTGAATTTGTCCTCTGCATTCAGCCCATCCTTATTGGACACACATGCAACACCCAGCAAACTACATGCAGTGAAACACACACAGGAGCAGTGGGCTGCCGCCGTCAGGCGCCCGGGGAACAAGCTTACATCGAGTCGAGACTTTGCTCAGAGAAAAGATTGTTTCTATGTCAAAGTGAGGTTTGATAAACCACTAACTGACCGGAAGTCTGTTTTATGAACGTGACCTCAGGTGGTGGTAGCAATGCTTTAAGCGCTATTTGGAGCTGTGATGATTGTTGGCAGCAGAGTATTTGTTTGTGTTTATCAGGATCTCCTCAGCAAAGCTGTGGCTGAAACTGTGGGCGCCGAGGTGGAGCCGCTGGAGAAACTTTACGCTCTGCTGGCTCAGTGCATCTACAAACACAGGAACAACTACAGCAAGAAGGAGCTCCTTCAGGTACGAGCAGATGCTTCACGCCGTTTGACGTCACCTTGTCTGATTTCAGGTGTCCACGTTAGGTTGTGGGCTGCTCGGCGACTTTGCAGACGTCGCGCACCACAACACAAGCTGGTGAGGAGAATGAAGAGTCTGACTCTGAGCAGCTCGCTGGCTGACTCGTGTTTTTGTATAAAGTATATCAAGTATAGTTGTGTTTTCACTGATAGCCTTTGTTGTCGACGGCTGACGAATGTTTCTGTGTGTACTCAGCAGCAGCTGCACGCCTCCATGTTTACGACCAGTTTTTCATTTTTCTTTTATTTTCTTCCAGGAAATGAAGAAAGAAATTGACAGCTTCTCCTGAACTCCCACACCGGGCCTAGTTTAATAAAACCTCAGTGCACGCAAACAGGAAGTCGTTTTGTCTCCTTTACATTTTGATATGTTTAAGAGACATATCAACATCAACACCTCTGTGTTTATTCTCAGCTGTTATTTATTTTTTAGAAAAGAGTAATAATCCCTACAACCACGCTGGACTTCGGTTTATCATGACTTGAACAAATAAAAATGCTGCTGAGACTTAATTTGTTACATTGTGTGTTTTCTGTTCAGAACTTTGTGATCTGCAAACAGCAACACTGAAACCTGCCTGAACCCGCGCTGCAGGCAGCTTCGTTGTTTCCTGTGCAGCCCGCAGTACAAAACATTTTCCTGTCCTCTTCTGGTGTTTGCGCCTAACGCTGAATTCTCTCTACGTTTACATTATGTTTAGTTAGCATGTTTAGCAGGAGTCATTCTGCTCTGGAAGAGTCATCGCGATACCTCAGAGGTATACGTAACTTGCCACAGAGTATATTTACTCATTCGTGTGATTCCACAACTGCATCAGTACACAGTAAATTGGCCTACTTCAGTAAGATAGTACAGAGTTGGAACACGCTGCTGTCGTCTGTCTATGACGCAAAATAATCAAACAAAGTCTGTCACGCTGACCTCAGCACAGCGACGGCCGTTTCCGCTTTACAGAAATACCTTCAAAATAAATCATGTTTGCACATTGAAAAGGTGCAGAAATCTAAACTTGTTTTGTGTAATTGAGCAACACAGATAGTAAAGTGTCATATTTAAAATGTATGATACCATTAGACAAAATGCTATATTCAAACAAACAACAACATTCAACAAAAACAATAGTAGTAAAATAGTTTCATAAAACAATATTATACATAATGTGGAAATACATATACGGAATAAATAAGTATGGAATAACTACAAAAGAGCAGGGCTTAGATACTATAATATTATATATTATACACTAAACACCAAAACATAAAAAAAATCAGTTTTCATTTCATGGTTTTGTGTGAAATAAAATATAAATTTTAGCAGCCATATGAAATAATAAAACAGTAACGTCATTAGTTCCAACTTTTACTTTGAAATGTACAATCCGGATGCATTTGTCGGCCGCTGCTTGCTTGTAGCGGCGAAACAAAAAAAATGGCCATCGTCAGATTTGGTGAACTATCGGTGCCTTTTTTATTCAGCTGTCCTTTTTATTAATAAAGCCACAGCGTTAACAATGCGATTCGCGGCGGTGCTCGCTGGAAGCGTGGCTAACCGGCGGTAGTTAGCTTGTTCCCGGCCGTTGGAGTGGCTCTGTGTCCGGGCTGAAGCAGATGGGAACCTCGGTGTATTTAGGGAAAAGGCGGAAGACTGCGTATCAACAGACCGAACCAGAGATGCTACAGAGCTACAGCCGCTAGCCAGCTAACTATATAGGATGCGAGCAAACGACAGCCGATTCAGCAGGTAAGCGCACGCCGGGCTGACAGCTTGCTGCTGTCGGTGTGTGTGGTCGGCTACACGCAGGCGGCTGCCCGCTGCCACTTGTGGAGGATTGACCCGTTCAGCTAGCTAACGTTAGCCTGGATGGTGCTGGTGCGGCTGTTGTGTTGTTGTCGTCGTCGTTTCTCTTTCTCTGTTTGTTTCCCAGTCAGCTAGCTGACAGCAGACAGGATATTGTGACTGCTGGACTCTGTCACCGTGCTGGTTAACCACTCTGTGTCTTTTCATCGTGTGTGTGTGTTGACAGGAAGTGCATCTCCTGCTGCAGTCTCAGAGTTTGATTGCAGCAGTTGAAATAAACCGCAGAGAACCACAGAGTCAACCGGTTCATCATTAAAGGGTCATTCCCCTGATTTGTTTTGCACGATTTGTTCCATTTCGCACAAGCACGTGCGACTCTCACAACAACACACAGCGTATTTTTTCACATTGTTAGAGCCTGATTGGGTCCACTCAGAGTACACCAAGTAGCTGCAGGAGTCTGATGTTATTGGTCCAGCAGCAGGGAAGTTAAAAAGTCACAGAAGTGAAGAAGTAGTACAGAACAGGTGTGTTATAACGATTTGATAATTACGCTACAGACTGCACGAGCAATCTAAAGAGAGAAACCAGACGAAGAGGTACACACAAGAAGTCTGAAAGAGTACTGTACTACAGCTACACATGCTAATACTTTGTTACTTTCTCCAGGAATTAAGGATAACAGAGTTTGACTTCCTACTTTATGGAGCCACAGCAGGGCGACTTGAACTGAAACAGCTTTAGTACCCGGCCAGACGCAGTGCCCACCGCCCCTCAGGATGGCGAGCCGGAGAAAGTCCACCACCCCCTGCATGGTTCCTCCTCGAGAAACCGTCGACTTGGATCAGGAGATGGACGATGTCTCGGATGTGGCCGAACCAGATGAAAGTAACGGCGTGACGACCGTCTCCTCAGAAGTATGTGGTCTGGAGGAGCGGGGCGAGGACCCAGACGTCCGACAGGTGCCAGACCACTATCTGGACTCAAACATGGCAGAGGGAGGCTACGAGTGTAAATACTGTAGCTTTCAGACGACGGAGCTCAACCTGTTCACTGTGCACGTGGACACAGAGCATCCAGACGTCGTCCTCAACACCTCCTACGTCTGCATGGAGTGCGACTACCACACCAAGAGGTGAAACACCAACACTTGTGTTTTTATACGTACGTATGTGAAAGCAGGCCTCGGGACAGACGTATGCTTCCCAAAATGCACGTGTAACGTCCATAACACCACCCCAATATGTGATTTTTAATGCAGCGTCTGCTTATAGTGTCGTCAAAACATCACACCATGTCCGTGTTTCCTCACTGCGCTGAGGAACAAATCCTGTCTTATCTTAGGACAGGAATTTAGCCATTACAGAATCCTTGTAAGAATTTCCTGTTAGAAGTCCTAAGTTAAGAGTCTGACCTAAACTCAAAATAACTGCCGCAAATGGCAGCACCTGGTCCATAATAACAACCTAGCCAGCCACTGAATGGGGTGAGACGGTCGTCATGGTTACAGGCAGTCTATTGTGCATATTGCTTCTGTAAGAGGAGGACAGGATTTGTCCTGTCTGCAAAACGTGAGACAGGACAAGTGGATATCAGGTGGATATGTCATTTTTACTGCTTTGTGTATTTACTGTTTCAATAGTTATTTCTGATGAAAGAAGTACTGACCCACATTCCTCCCGTCCCAGTTATGACACGCTGCTGGCCCACAATGCTCGGCTCCACCCGGGCGAGGACAACTTCACACGGACGATGGTGAAGCGAAACAACGAGACCATCTTTCAGCAGACGGTCAACGACCTCACCTTCGATGGCAGCTTCGTCAAAGTGGAGGACGACGAGGCAGAAGAGACGTCCCGCAAAGGCATCGCCCTCAGCAAGACGCCCATCATGAGGATCAAGAGCAAACCAGAACCCAAGAAGTTCGCCGCCTCACACAAAATGGCTGTCGACGACATTATCAAGGTGGAAAGCGACGACGAGGATGACGAGAACAAGGAGCCACCAACGCTCTCTCCCGCTCCGATGACCCCCGTGGCCCCTCGCCTCGTCCCCGTCTCCACGCCGGTGCAGGTCCAGGCCGTCCCGCAGAGCATTGTGGTCAACAGCCCTAACGTGCTGCAGATTAAAGGGGGCTCAGGCGGCGGCGGCGTGCTGCCTCCTGGGACGCTGGCTCAGGTTCTGTCGGCCCTGCAGAACCAGCAGAGCAGCCCTCAGACTCAGCTCCTCATCCCCATCAGCAGCATCCCCACCTACAACACGGCCATGGACAACAACGTCCTGCTGGTCAGCGCCTACAACAGGTACGTGCACCTGGGGGGGGGGGCAACAGTCGTTTAGCATTTTCAGATCAACAGTATCATTTTTTTTCAATTAACAATAATTATTTTATTTGTAATTTGTATTAATAACTAAATTGGAAAAAGTCAGCTGACACAGGAAGAAGCTGGTCGCTCACAGCGCTGCAGTTTGTCTCGGTGTACTGAGTGCTGTTGTATCACCAGTGTCTCGTCAACACACAGCTCCGTTATGTCAGCAGCAAAACAGACTCTGGTTTCTGAAATGACCAGAAAATGCATTTGAAAAAGTCAACAGCAGCGTCTCCGTCCAGACATCATGACCCAGTTAGTCGAGACGATCCACAGCGCTTGTCGTGAGCGGTTTCATGAAGGGACTATTTTCTCCATGAGCAGGTGCATGTTTCCTTTCTGTGCCGTGATTTGTAAAGAAAACAGTTGTTCCGTGAAGCTAACGGTCAGCCTCTGATTCTGCGTGGCAGGTTTCCGTACCCCTCTGTGTCGGAGATCATGGGCTTGTCTTCTCAGACCAAGTTCAGCGAGGAGCAGATTAAGGTCTGGTTTTCTGCTCAGAGGCTGAAACACGGAGTCAGCTGGACGCCGGAGGAGGTCTGTGCTTCACAAGACGTTTTCACAGCGCATCACATCCACACACCCTGTCACAGGCTGCGTCTTACACTTCCAGTCCGTCACAAGTCTGATATTTCTGTAATTAGTGTGAATGTGAGAAAGACGAGTGGAGGCACATTCATTTCCTCGTATGTAGACACACACAGCCAGCAGCTGATTTTCTTCAGCGTCAGATTCTCAGACAGCTTCATGGAGGTAGAGAACAGCTCAGCTGTTTTTTCAGTTTGTTTTTGTCGTGGTCAAGATGTAGTGGCATCAGATCATCAGTAAAATAAGATCCGACTCAGCCTGTTTTTTCGGATCAACTCTTCCCAGTTTTTTGGGGTTTTGCTGGTGCTTTTGTCTTCTTGTGCCTCCAGTTGAATTTCCTTTTGTGGGAGGTAAACTGTCTGTTCTGATGGACATCATGTTTTAGCAAAGTGCATCTGAAAATTTGTCTTATGTACAGAACCTGTCTCTGTTCACCATATTAGATTAGAACTTTATTGTCACTGTGCAGAGTGCAGGTACAAAGCCACTCACTTCACGTGTTTAACATACGGACGAGTACATCAGTACATGCAGCAGGTATTTATGTATCAGCGCTTACAGCTGACATGGCACACTACACGGTCCTCATCAGCAGCCAACATGTACAAGAAGTAAAATCAGCTGATCACATTTCAGTGTCACAACAGAATCCAGACCAGGTCGTCTCTCTGCAGGTGGAGGAGGCCAGGAGGAAGAAGTTTAACGGCACGGTGCAGACCGTCCCGCAGACCATCACCGTCATCCCCGCCAACATCGCCGCGGCCACCAACGGCTTGCAGTCCATCTTCCAGACCTGTCAGATCGTCGGCCAGCCGGGACTCGTCCTCACTCAGGTCGCCGGTAATGGCAGCACCGTGCCGGTCGCCTCTCCCATTACCCTGACAGTCGCGGGTGTCCCCGGCAACCAGCCTAAAGCCGCCGAACCGTCGACATCAGAATCAAAGACTGAGATGTCGGCCGGCGCTTCGCTCAGTTTGGATTCGTCGGCGACCAAACCGAAGAAGTCCAAGGAGCAGCTGGCAGAGCTGAAGGCGAGCTACAGCAGGAGGCAGTTCGCCACGGAGGCGGAGATATCACGACTCATGCAGGTCACCAAACTCTCCAAACGAGCAATAAAGAAGTGGTTCAGCGACACACGCTACAACCAGAGGAACTCAAAGGACCACCATGCTGTCCTGCTGAGCGAAACCTCAACCAGCAGAGCGGCGGCGCCAGGAGGAGGCCGAGGAGCAAGGAGCAGCAGTGGCAGCCTTAACGAGAGCAACAACGGTGAAAACACCACCGCCACCACCACCATCGTCATCGACTCCAGCGACGACGCCAGCGATTCCTCCCCGACTTCTGCCAACGTCCCCGGCTCATCAGGTTCCTCCAGCGACCTGCGGGTTAAATTCCGCCACGCCTTCCCCGACTTCACGCCACAGAAGTTCAAGGAAAAGACGCCGGAGCAGCTGCTCATCCTGGAGGCCAGCTTCCAGAAATCAGACACGCCCTCGGACGAAGAGCTGAGCCGACTGCGTGCTGAGACGAAGCTGACACGACGTGAGGTGGACGCTTGGTTCACGGAGAGGCGGAAAATGCCTTCGATGGCGCAGCCAAAAGACAGTGACGCCGAGGGAGATGGTGAGAAGGTGAAACCAGCCGCTGTGCCTTCGTACTCTGCTCAGGAACGGCAGGCGACTCCGCCCGTCGGCAGGAAGATGATGAAGAAGACGCCAGAGCAGCTTCACATCCTGAAAAAGGCCTTCGTCCGCACACAGTGGCCGACGCCTGAGGAGTACGACCAAATGGCGGAGGAGAGCGGTCTGCCGAGGACCTACATCGTCAACTGGTTCGGAGACACACGCTACGCCTGCAAGAACAGCAACCTGAAGTGGTATTACCTCTACCAGAGCGGAAAGGTACGAGCGTTCGACTTAACGCTAACGCTAAGCTTGTTCCGTGCATGAACTTATTTCGTGAATTCTTGACGTTAAAGGGAAGTGAGTTTGAAGGTCATAGGACTGTTTAAATTAAACAAATGAATGTCATGGATTTAAGGTGGATGAGGCGCTGAACGGTGGAGCCAAGAGCCAGAAGAAGTCCAGGAAGCGTTTCCGAGGTTGGTCCAGGAGGACGCGCCGGCCGTATCCCTGCAAACGATCCCCACAAGGGGGCTCCACCGCCATCAAGGTCTGTGTGTGCAGCATACACATCGTTAGCCACACCGAGCTAAACCTGCAGCAGTCTGATCAGGAAGTCCTGCCTACATGAAGGCTAAAGTGTTCAGGTTTTATCAAAATAAGTTGATGGTTTAGAGCTTTTCAACAGTAAAGTTTGTTTTAAAGTTCCCAATTGGAGAACAAACACTTTTATACTGCGCATGTGTAGTTACAAAATGACTCAACATATTCAAAATGTTAGCACTCAGTGAGTAGACGTCTCATGTAAAGAAGTTCAGGTGAAGAGAAACAGGCTGCTGTTGAGGTGTGGATCATGACTAACACACATGACATGTGGCTGCTTTTTATTTTGGGGTCTGTCAGCGTCAGGATGCGTTTAAATTACATGCTGACATCACGTGTTGCTTTTTAAGAAACGACATCTGTTAGTGATGTACACGCCAATAAGCTGCTGGGTCTGAGAAGTTAGCGAGCAGTGTGAGTAACTGATTCCAAATGGCCCTTAAACAAACAACGTTTCACCTCATGGATGAAAATAAGTGTTTCCTTAGATCCTCCTGTTTAATTGGCAGTTTTTGTTTAATGCTGAGGTTTCCTGTCGGTCCCCCTGCAGGTGAAGTCCGGTAAGACATTTCTGAAGGACTACTACCTCAAACACCGAGCCCTGAGCGAGAGAGACCTGGACGACCTCGTGACCAAGTCCAGCATGAGCTACGAGCAGGTGAGGGACTGGTTCTCCGAGACCGCCAGGAGGGCGGAGGAGGGCAAGGAGCCCTTCAGCGACGAGGAGGCCGAGGGAGACGACGGGGAGGACGACGACGAGGAGGAAGAGGAGGAGGAGGAGGAGGCGGGAGCAGCAGAGCACGCGGACAGCGAAGGAGAGATGGAGGTGAAAGAACAAGGAGAGGAGGCGACCGACGACGACTGCAACGAGGAAGAAGAGGAGGACGAGGATGACGAGGAGGACGAGAGGGGAGCCAAGGACGAGGCAACGATCCAGGAGGAGTCCGAAGGTGTCAGCCAATCGCAGCCTCTGGCAGACGAGCAGACATGAGCAGACAGGTGAGCTCTCTGAAAACATCTGCAGCTCAGTTTCTCCAGCATGATCAGTGACTTAACGTGTTTATTATTAAGGATTCACGAGTTTGTGTTGCTGCGTGAAAGTTAACTGCAAAATTGAGTCAGTTAGTCAAACATCTTTGATATGCTGAAGTCATTTTATTAAGCAAAAAATCTTAAAAGCTTTTTAAACGTGAGGATTCGCCACACTTCTGTGACTGTCGAACGTCTGAAGACACGATGCTCCAGTTTTCTGGTTCTACTCCGGGGTCCGGATCAGATGACCGAAGCTCCCAGACTCATCTGGGACGCGAACATGTTTGACATTTAGGATTTAAAGTCTGGATGATTACGTCAGTCCTTTCTGAGCGGGGCAGTAGTAGCCAGTGGGAGAGCTTTTTAGCATCCACATCCTGTAGCGTGTGATGTAACTGGATTTCAAACATGTTTGCGTTTTGAAACTCGTGTAATGTGAGCCTGGCGACCTGAAGGAGGAAGTGTGACGGGAGTGAGGTACTCCACGGCCTTGTTCATCTGGAGCGCGAGATGTTGTTAAGATGGTTCGATTTCCCCCATCGATTCCCCACATTCCGACCCTCAGGCATCAGATCAGGATCCTCCCGGACGCCGTGTCTTCGGTGCCCGTCCAGCATTCGGAGACCCCTCGTTGGTTTCAGTGGATACAATAAGTGAAATTCTTACAATCTGTAGCTTCATCTGGAGCCGTCAGCACTGTCAACAGCACGTATCAGGCCACCAGCACAGATTTAAATCACAGAAACCTTCCTGTTCTGATTGGTTGTCTTTCTCTTACGCCACAGCATTGACTTTGCGTCCCCCACCCTGGAGACATAATGGAGGACGTTATGCGTCAGTGTTTCTCAGCTGCTGGGTCGCGACCTGAGGATGGCAGCAGGAAGCTCAGGCAGATGGACGACGGGTTTGCGCCTCGCAGCTGAGAAGCACTGAGCTGCTGGGAGTTCACGGAGAACATCAGGACTTGGTTTGTTTCTGCTGATGGACTGTGGGGACCAAGCAAACACGCAGGACGACGTCGCCACAAGAGTAAGTTCCAGCTCTGCTCCTGTACGAGTAAAAGGCTTTTATTTTGGTGAGAATGACAGGGCTTTTATTTTGGCCTTTATGTCATTTTTCTTACAAAAAAAAAAAAAATCAATGTTTTGAGGTAAACTTTGTATAAAGGAAAAAAATAAATAAAAACAGACCTCGCATGGATTTCTCATTAATATAAAAGAACTTTTTTTCAGAATAATGGACCATCAGCGCTTTTTCTCAAGGGAACGTCCCCAAAACCAACAGTGAAAACATTTTGCTGTTATTTTTTTGTGAATAGACATATTAGTGCCATTCTGTATTCTAAGTTTTTGTTTTTAAATCCAAAAAAAAAAAAAAAATCAGTGCTGGAATGAATCCACATTGATGTTTTTGTACTTTTTAAGTGATTTGTTAAAATCTGAACAACATAACGTGATGGGGACTTAATCCATTATACTGTTATTATTATTATTATTATGATGATGATGATGATGATGATGATGATGAGTTCTTTTGAATACGGTGTTCCATGTTACCTGGCGTTTGGGTCCATTCAGTTTCAACAACATCAATTCAGCTTGTGAATTTACCTCCAAAACACTTAAAGAAAGGGAAAATCCACCTTAAAACTCCTCATCGATCAGTTGTTGTCCAGTCAGAGTGGACTTCAGAACCCAAAATCAACATTTCATTGAAGTCCAAGAACAACGTATTGGCTGCTTAAAAACACAGGACACAAACAGCTGCTGAGTGCATTTCAGTGTAAAAATGAACGTGTCGGCGCCCTCTGGTGGACGGACACTGTTTGTAAATGACCTCGAACATGTGAGGTGTGTCTGTGTTTATCAAACAGCATGTATGCTGACTTAATGCTGTGCATGTTGGTTTTATTTGGTCTCATTCAGAGCAAATCAGGCTGCGTCAGGCCGACTGGTCTGCAGTGTTGTTGTTGTTCAGATCCTGTACACACAATTTAAGATACAAAATGTAGTCAGTCTGTCAGTCTTCTGTAATCCAGTTTGAATTTCATTCCTTATTATTTTAAAAAAAAAGGCCTGTTATTAGTTTGCGCTATGGACTTACGCCCTGTGCACAGGCTTACGCTCGGCCATCGCGCCAGCAGCCTGCGATTGTTATATGCTCTGTCCACCAGAGGGCGTTCCAACATTACAGCAGCTGAGGCTGAGGCCCCTGCAAGTAGTTAGCGTTAACACGCCGAATGTGAAACTGTGATTCAGAAAACTTTGGTTTTGATTTAGTTTCGCACGTTTGTCAACGGAGAGAAAAGCTCATTAGTGGGAGCAGGTCAGGTGTGAAAGGCTCAGACCAGCCGCCGTCGGCGTTCACAGTCCAAACGAGGTCGTTTACGCCCCGTCCTGTCCGAATGAGGCCTCGGTCAGGCTTCGACACCTGACGATGAATGATCGGTCGATCGAGCACGGCTGAGCTAATAGTACGGCGGCGAATCTTCCCTTCAGGGTCAAAACGTTCAGGCTTTGTCCAAACTGTTTTAGCGACATACTGATACCGCGTGGTCATTCTGGAGGAAGTTCAAGTCTCTCAAACTGGCACAGTTTCAGAAACAATAAATAATAAAAACGCTCTCCTACTTACTGCCTTTGACCGAAGGCAACTGTTTCAAGTGTCTTCGGAGGCTTGTTGAAAGGCATTCTGGGAAATGCAGGAAGCAGAAGAGGCAGTTAGAAACTGGTTTCACCAAAGCGTCGTGAACTAAAACCTTTTTGGAAAACAAATTATGTGTTTTGAAGGTGGATTTTTTTCCTTTGCCATCCACCTGGACAGAAAGAAGATTTTCCATACTGAACTTTTCCCAAAGGATCTTTTTAACGTCTCGGAGTTGATCGACTTGAAAAGGAGATGAACCCAAATGTTTTTTGTGTCCTTGTCCAAACAAACTTAAAAAATAAAAGCATGCGTGCTCTTCTTCAGGAAACAGGCAACTTTACCTCAGTCAGTTAAGCTACAAACTCGGTAAGATTGTGACATTTACTCTTTACCACAGTTTTTCTACAGACTTCAATACTGTATGCATGAAAATACGAGTACACAATAATAATTATGTCTTTCAGATGGCGCCTCTTTTCCTTTGTCCTCGCCACCAAAGTAAATGAATCACTTTAAAAAGAGAAGAAGAAGACATAGTTATTAGTGCGTCTATTTGCTCAGATACGGGTGAACTAGTTGATATCCTTCAGGTTTTCCTCAAGAATTACAGACGATATTTTAGGGACAAAGAAACCACAAGCACTTGGCTCAGTTCCTGCGGGAACTTTTTAACTTTTCGTATGTGAGGTAACAAAAAAAAAAAAGGAATGGAATAAGCTTTTATTTTGCTTTTCTCTGCTCTCTTCCTGTGTTTACTGAACCGTGTAGGACTCTGTTAGAATATGCAAACGTCAGAGAACAATCAGCGGGTCGAGCGGTGGTCAGATTTGATTTGTTTTTTAATGATTTCTTCAGCGACACGGGATCCTGACATGAGCTGTGTAATTTCATGCCTTTCTGCCATTCTTCAAACTGCTTTAATAGCCAACAGTTTTTAGTAGTTAATTTATTTATTATATCTGGACTTTCAAGGATCTCTTTTTTGTCTGCAAGCAAAAAAATAAAAAGTGGAGAAACAGGTTTGATTCAGTTTGTCATGATTTAACAGACACATGAAGAAAACAAACAAGTAACTCGGTACATCATCTACCTGTGAGGTGTGACTTCATACCTGAACTTCTTTAACAGGTAATTAAACTTCTGTGTGAATTTGACTGTTAATCAAAGACGTCACCTCAGGCTCTGGGAGGCAACAAAACAGTCAGTGGAGAAAACAAGGAGCCGACCAGTCAACATATTAAATACCGACTGTGAACAGCAACGTCTTGCTTTGTCTGACCAACAGCACAAAAATCATAAAATACTCAGTTTGTAATGACAGGAAACAAAGAAATGCAGTAAATCATCACATTTAGTGACGCTGTTGCCTAAAAAATTGATTCAGATCAGATCAAACGTGCTGATTGATTTTGTCTTTCAGCTCTAAACGTCATTGTGTTTGTTTGACAGCACATCGTTGCAGCTCTGAACTGAATTATTATTATTATTATTATTATTCTTATTGAATTGATCAATAGTAGGAGTGATTGTGATTTTAGTTCATACCAACACACACCCGACCTTGCAGCTCAAAAAGCTTCAGAGTCCCGTAGCTCTGCTTCAAATACGTTTTCTCTTATGAGTTTATTCAAGAAAAATAATAAAGTCGGTGATGAATAAGTAAACAATCATCACGAGCTGCAAACCGGGTGGGAAAACAGGCTGGACAGACGTCACTCAGAGACAGAAAACTGACGTCCACCCCTCAAAATCTGCCATTTTCAAAAAATGATCAGTATATGCATCTTAATTTTAAATAAAAATATATAATATATAATATATAAATAATAAATATATCTGCAAAGAACATGAACCATGACAGGAAATTAAAATAATCCTCCTTGGGAAAATATTCTGGTGAAATATCGTTATTGTACAACGTCTTCCATGAATACGTGTTGAGCATTGTTGTACGTTCAATATGAAGTATTGGGGTCGGAGCAGAAGGATCGACGAGGTCCCGAGTGTTCACGCTGAGGAAATCCGCGACGTAAATCGATTCGTTAGAGCACATTTGGCCGATGCCACTTAGAATGCAGTACTTCTACTTCTTAACCACAGCTGCTTGTTGTTAGACAACCTTTAACCTTTAGGACGTTGTTTCCTGGAGCTGCAGTGGGAAAGGTTTTGCTCTGCTCAGAAGCAGTTTGATCTGCGAGCTGAAGTCTTCAATATCTGCAGCTAATCACATGAATTAATCACAATCAGAATGGCTTCAAACACAACAACACAGACGGGAGACGTCTGCTTGTAATCAGGCCCAGAACATCAGGTGGTCAAAATTACACAAAAATAAAAAGTAAAGATATTTAGTGAAACTGCAGTACATTTACTCTACGTGAGTACAGTTTGAGGTACTGACTTCACTTGAGTCCTGCTCAGTTTTTGCTGACACTCTGACCTGCTCGTTTATGAGAACAGAGAGGACAACAAATAACAAACATCTGTCCTCTTTTAATTTCCTTTCATGTTTTTATGATCGATAGGCCAAAGGAAAAGAGTACCTGGGCAGGTGAGGCAGAATCCCACTGACTAACTGAATCTAAATCTAAATCTTTAATTCCTTTTTATAACACGTGTAAACTTTCATTTTCTGGCAGCAGTAACTTCAGTTTATTTATTTATCACAACAACGTTTGTCTCATGACGCGTCCCGTAGGAGCGGCTCCAAACTCTTTTTGTTCAAGCTGATTATACTTCTGATCCTGACGCATTCACATGTAAAGAAATATTATTAAATTCGCACATCTGCAGAGGGAAGTCTGGTGTTGTCCGAGCGCCGACTCTCGCGCTGCTGAGTTAAAGGACGTGCCGGAACATTTGTACGGGATGGTTCCTGTTGGAACGTTTCTCATTCTTCAGGGAGGTAAACAGCAGCCTCGTTCCCACACTCAGCCAGTATTTCTCGTCCTTGGTGACCCGCCTGAATCATTCAAGGTATTCAGTGCTGTCGCCAAGTGCGCCTGGTGAAATACCATAGAAACCAGCAGCACCATAGAAACCAGTCCAACCAGTCCAGGGAACACACTGTTCTTGGCTCGGTTCATGCCGGTGCATACTTCACTCCACCGCTTCACAGCTTCGATCAGACATCTCGACTGTTTCGTTTTTGGGGATGTGTTTTTGGTTGAACTCGCCTCTGATTTTGGGTGAATTTGTCCGTGAGACGTTTTCGGGAGCCATGTTGGGGCGTTTTGGCACGTCTGAGCGGTGGAACGGGAGGTTTGTCTTCTTGTTGCTTCCTCCTCCTCTCTTCCAGCAGATGGCAGTGTGAGCTCAAACACCCGCCTCTCCTCGCTCTACTGTAAATCATGTAAAGCTGGCTCGGGTTAGGTAATACACCATTTGTTCACAGTTCTGGGCTTTAGCCAGCCTTCCTGGAAGTTCAGCGGCTGAAAACCTGCTGAGTGTTTTTTAATGTCACTGCTTTTTTATCCCCCGTTCCGTTGGTTGAATGAAACATCAGGGGCAAAAGGTTGATTCATGTCCTTCACAGCATCGAGCTCTGCCCCATTTTGTGGCGTCGGGTCTCCCTTGGAAAAACACCAGTTACACGCCACAAACGGCCTGGCAGGCGTCGCTGTGAAAACACGAGCAGACCGCCGGCCTCGCGGGGGAGAAGAGTCGACGGGTTTTAAGACGAAAGCAAAGGAAGGAGGGGAAGGAGAGACGGCAGCTGAAGAGTTAACCTTCACAAGCCCGTCTGAACCAGGGGTGGGACCTGCTCCCCTCCGAATCAGAGCAGAGAGAGGGGGAGGAGGGGAGGAGGGGGGAGAAAATCTGAGTCGACACGAGTGGTGCGAGAGGCCGAACAGAGGCCGAGTGAGGACAGTCGAGAACCCTTTCACTACTGACCTACTTCTGCCGACACACACACACTGATGTACACGTGTGTGTGTGTGTGTGTGTGAGTCTATATGGCAGGTCGATGAGGACTAAATCTCGTGCTTAACGCTTTGCACACACACACACACACTCACTCACACACACACTCCATCTTGGCAGCACACTCTTAAAACAAGCGGTTCTACACTCAACCTCTTTTGGCTCTACTGTGAACCGTACTGCAGTACATGTGTGTAGTGCTGGAAGAAGTACTCTTTTGCCAAAGTAAGAGTATCAGTGTGACGGTGTAGGAATACGCAGGACTTAAAGGACCAAGACGATCTCGTTACGGATGCGTTCATGTGTTCATCGCTTTAATGCTGCGGCTGCTGAAGCTGGAGCTCATTTCAGATGTTTTCTGTCCGGCGGGTCAGTTTAATACTGGCATGAAATACACACATGTGCTTTCTTATGTTAGGACTGAGCCAAGCAGGAGTTTCCAGTCTTCATGCTAAGCTAAGCTAGCTATCCTCTAGCTGTAGCTTCATATTTAGCCTCATCAATAAAACTGAAAACTTTTCCTTTAACCGACATGTTGGGTCCAGGACGGCTGTTAACAAACCTGGTGGTGTATTATTCGATTAAGCCAACATTTCTGCAGGTTTCACGTGCCAATGTGACGAAGGTTACGGCCTCCTCGTCGCTCCACACACACCTGACGTTTTGTGTGGAACTTCTCCGCCTATCAGCTGTTTGTTGGTGCGTCTAAATGGACTGAAGCTTGAATCTTAACACACGTTCGTCGTAACTCTGCAGCTGTCTCGGTATCACACAAACTCTTTTCTTTCTGTCTTCTGTTGAGACATGTGGATGTGAGAGCAGTTCTTCTCTCCAGAATGAGTTCAAGGAAGAGCACTTCTGAAACAAGTCGTGTGCTGTTTTCCTCTTTTCACACGAGCAAAACTTTGTGCAGCCTCATTAATTAAAAAGATCCTCCAGGACCGTTTTTAACGAGGTTCCTCCACTAACCTCTGCTGAGGCTGCCTGAACGTCCCCTGAGGATTATTCTGAGGACACATTTTCACCAGCGAGCTATCAAAATAAAGTAAGCAAGTCAAAGAACCGCTAAAATATCACATCCGGTATCTTCTTCGTGGTGGACTGAACTCTGGGGTTCCTGACTGAACCTTTTCATGAGAGGGTTTTAAAGAGTGCAGGCGTCCCAGCCATGCTTTCCTTTTTTTCTTTTTTCAGCCGATTACGCAGCAAAGAACGAGCGAGAACGGAGAGATATAGACTGAGGGAGGGAGGGAGGAGGGGAGGAGGCTGTCTGGTGCTGCTGTGGGTCATTCTGAGGACAACTCTCCTCTCTGCACCTCATCCCTCCTCCTCCTCCTCCTCCTCCCTGTTCCTTTCCTATACCCTCTTCTCACTCTCTCCTCCTATACCCCCCCCCATGCACGCTCCCTTCCCCTCCCCCGTCTCCCCCTCCCGTGCGTCTGCAGCTTCGAGCCCGCGGGCCTGGACTGCTCGCTGCGGCGGCGGCGGCCTACATATCCAAACGGCCGGATGACTGGACGAGTGGCTGCACGCGAACCCGACTGCAGCAGCCGCGCACGGCTTTCCACACGCAGCCGTTCAGGCAGGGACGTCGTGCATCCATCTGCTCATTTCCAAAGACAAATGAGGTGGACGCCACAGTCCAACCGGGACGTTTTAGGAATATTTTACAGGAACATTACAGCCCGCAGGTGTGGCTGACATAAAGAGGACAGGAAGGCTCCCAGTCAATGTGATGGACATGTGCCCGCGTTCATACGTGCATTCATATTTCCGTTGATTGGTTTTGGTCTTGACCGTGCAGTACTCAACCTGAAGTACAATTTTGAGGTACTTCACTGTATCCAATATGTTTCTTTATTCTTCTACCTTCAACCTGACTGAAGGTTGAGACTGAAGCTCTGCTGGTTTTTAATTTTGTTGCATCCGATGAGAGAAGGATGGATGTTAGCTCTGCGTTTCTGCAAACCACGCATACAATTAGTATTATCATTATTATTATTATTATTATTTTCGTACGTATTATATCAACATTTCTGCAGTTCGTGTTGATCACGTTCAGATCACATGTACACAAGCTGAGTTTATCACCTGGAGGTGGAGGTGGAGGTGGAGGTGTCAGCGCAGTCGTGACACCAGACGGCTGCCATGCAGGAGAACCTTTGAACCACCTAACCAACAGGCTCGGGACTTTAATGTCGTCTCATTGTAAACACACAGACAGCTTTGCAGCTCTAACAGCTTCCACTCTTCTGTGAAGGCTTTCCACAACATGTTGGAGTGTTTCTGTGGGAATTTGTGCCCATTCATGCAGTAGAGCATTTGTGAGGTCACACACTGATGTTGGACCAAAAGGCCTGGCTCACAATCTCCGTTCCAGTTCATCCCAAAGGTGTTGGATGGGGTTGAGGTCAGGGCTCTGTGTGGGCCAGTCAAGTTCTTCCACACCAAACTCATCCAACCATGTCTTTATGGAGCTTTGCTTTGTGCACTGGGGCACAGTCATGCTGGAATAGAAAAGGGCCTTCAACAAACTGTTGGCACAAAGTTGGAAGCATAGCATTGTCCAAAATGTCTTGGTGTGCTGAAGCATTAAGATTTCCCTTCACTGGAGATCAGGGGCCGAGCACAAACCCTGAGGAACAGCCCCATGAAGAGGTGTGTCTGGATACTTTTGTCCATATGGTGTGTCCCTGGTGTGTCCCAACCCTCACTGGGTTGTCCACACCAAAAACATACAGAAGGTGGATTTAAGAAACAAGCTTACAAGCTTTATGGTACAGATAAAAACTGAAGGTACATTTGATGTTTATAGGATTTTTAAAGTCTGCCTGACGTGTTGCATTCACTGTCCGTCTGGCTGTCTGTCATGCTAACCTGCTAACAGTAGCCACACCTCTCATTATTTCAGTTACTACAAAAACAGAGTGTATGAAGCAACATTTCTGTCCTCCATCCTCCTCCAGCTTTCTATTAGCTGTGATGGCTGTGCCCTCCTCCTCCTCTTCCTCCTCCTCCTCCTCCTCCGCTGCCGTTTTCTGATAATCCCTCCAACATGAGAATAAATAATTCAATGCTGTCAGCTCACAGCTTACGTCGCTGCAGCTTTTTGTGTTTTCTCCTCCCTGGTTTTTTAAGTTTGCGTGCTCGAGTTATGTGCTAACGGCTGATGGCAGCGGCCTTCTGGCGTCTTCTGAGACTGAATGTCATTTCAGTAAATATTCCTCCCTGCGTTCCTGAAATCAGAGGGTATGGTCTGTGTCCCGCCGCTGTGAAATATAGTCCCCGCAGGCTGCTCTGTCAGTTGAAATGTCAGTTCGTGGTGCTTCCCCTCCTCTCTTCTGTGATAATCCCTTTAACATGAGAACATTTGCCGTGTCAGCCCGCCCCTCCCCCACCCCAAATGGACTAATGGCTGCCTGTCTCGCATGCCTCAGCTCTGACAGATCGGTTGGCTGGACCGCCGGCTGCGTCCTCACAAGACCCCTGACAGGCTGCGTTCGCACAGACGGACTTCGTGATCAAATCTCTGCACGTTTAAATCTGGATGGATGATGTTTGCGTGACAGCAGCAGTACAAAAGTGAAGTACTCGACTTTTTAAACGCCACTTTCTACTTCTACTCCACCACATCTCGGACAGAAATACCGAATGAATTTGTGGTAACGTTGATGTTTGGACTGAACAAACTCAGTGAAGGAGTCACTTTGGCCTCTGGCTCAGTGGGACCACATTTCTCACCTGTTTCACCAGTTTGTCTCCATGAATCCACTGAACAATCAGCAGATGAATCATCAGCTGCAGTCAAAATGAGCTCCAACAGGAAGCTCCTGCAGGAGTCACAGTCAGCTGATCTGAGGTCAGATCGAACAGGACAACGGTCACAGGAGTGAGGTATTAGTACTTTGTGCTGAGGCCAAAGTGCCGTAGTGTTCACCTTTACTGACTAGCAGTTCGACAGTCATGCGCTCCATGGCAGCTCTTATCTCTGATTGGCTGGCAGAAGGACATTTAAATGATCTACAGCGTCTCGTCGCAGGTTAAGCTACCCGTCAGGACCCAAAGTGATGATGTGATTTTAAAGTGGTGTAGTATTGTGTACATACAGAACTGCACTGAGTAAATCCTGCATTTAAATGTACAAAGTCAACCTTCAGAATGCACAGTGAAGCCGTGAAACACGTTTGTGTGTGTGTGTGTCAGTGGGAGGAGCTACATGATGTGTGACCTGCGGATGAAACCCGAAACACCGACTGCAGTAAAACACGAGTGCTTTACAAACACGTCCTGTGTGACATTTGTGCTTTCACTGAAGGAACCGAGTGCTTCCTCGACGTGTGTGCTGCACTGCGCCGCCTGACAGGAAGTCAAAAGATTGGCGAACCCTCTGAGCTGCAGTGTGAGCAGGCAGGAGCAGGTCGAGTGAGGAGGGAGCGTCCGCTCGCAACCCTCGACAGATGATCGATTCCTCTCGTGTAACGCAGCAGGAAGCCTGGTGGCTGTGTGTGTGTGATGCAGCGTGAAGCCGATCCCAGGATACGGCGAACACACCGGCTCGTGCAGCCCAACGCTCCCACGTTTGAGCGGGCCAACACACTCCCGTCAGGCACGTGCGCTCTGGCCGAGGACGTAAGACTTTCATATACCGTCACAGGCCGTGGGAGCCATCCGCTCACCACCTCGGCCTTCCGGGTCAGTGCGTCAGTACACACACACACACACACACTCCCTGCAGAGCCACACATGAGCGCACAAACACAGCGAGAGCGGCCGGCCGGGCGTCCTCGGGTGACCCCACGCACTGTACGCTGCTCGAAATAGAACAGCTTTTAGAACCCGTCACACCTGCACACGGACACGTTTGGCCAAACCGGAAGGGAAGTGTGTTTGTGGAGCACCTTTCAACAGCAAGGCAACTCAAAGTGCTTCACATAAGAAGGCGTTAAGGAAAGCGGGAGGGTCGGACCTTCGCCGCCGATTCGTCAAACACTCACGGGCATCACGGAGCAACCTGCAAAGTCGGCTTTATTCAGGCTTTAACTTCCTGCTTCCTGTCGGTCAGTAGAAGCCGTCTGACACACAGATTTTCAAACTTCAACCCCAACAGCGTGTTTTTCTGAGAATCAATACATCGATGGAATAATCGAGCACACTGGAGGAAATGTGTCAGCCGCTGGTCGTTTCCTCCTTAAAGAACGCAAACATCAAACTTCGACTCCTTCCGCAGCACGAACAGAAATCTTGAGCTCTCATGTAAAACAGAATCGTCTTCTTCCTTTACGCCAAAGCGATCCAGCAGCTTATCGAGATCAACAGTTCGTGCAGGAGGTTGACTTGAAGCTCCGCTCTGACTTAAAGGCGAGCTGAGGATCTGACTTTGTGGAAACCTGATAAAAGATTCAGTTGGTTCGTTTTCTGCATCAGTTGAACAAAAGCTCAGGCAAAAGTCAGGCTGCATTTCGTCAAGTCGCTTTTTACCAAACTTACTTTACTTTTACTAACTTCAGGACGCTTGTGGCGTTCAGCGAAAACATGGCTGTCACGTCTGAGTTTAAACAGATGTGTTAAAGTGCCACACCTTAAATTACGTCACGTTTGATTTTTCTCCTCTTACACAATATGGCCAAAAGTATGTGGACACACGCACAGTGTTTTCCCCTAGAGGAGCGTGGACAGGCGTTCAGGCTCAGATTCATCATTATGGATTTATTTCACGAGGTCTCCGACACGACGCTGCAGTTGGAGGTCTGGATGTGACAGCACTGAAGCCCTCGTTGAATCGTTGTCTTCAGCAGATTCAGTCCACAGGGGCTGTGAGGCAGGTTTGATTAAGTAGTGACTCGTAGGTGTGAACTGTGGTGAACTGGCGACCTGTCCGCGGTGTAACCCCGCCTCTCGCCCAGAGTCAGCGTGAGGGTAAAGAAACCTGCAGCAGGTTCAACATCTGCTGGAGATCAGCTGCACCTTCATCAGCGTAACGTTTGCGTGTCCTCATACTTTTGGCCATATGGTTCTTCTTCATCTCGTCCCGACTGCCTCTCGTTTCCTTCCTTTCAATCATGTTCTTCCTACGGTTTTCTCTGTTTCTGACTGAGTCTCTTCTGTTTTCTTCAGTTTTCTCCTCCGTGCTGCCTCTCCGTCTCTCTCTCTCTCTCTTCCCTCCTTCTCTTGTTCAGCCTCTCTGTCTCTGTGAAAGGAAGTCCGTTACACAATTGCATCAAGGCTATTGAGGTCTTGGGTGCACAAAGACTGTATTCAAACTTCTGTGCTATTTTTCAGGAACAGGGCTCGGCGCCGAATCGCACTCTCCGCTTTCTGTGTGAGTTTGTGTGTGTTTCGTGTGTGTTTCGTGTGAGTTTCGTGTGTGTTTCGTGTGTGTTTCGTGTGAGTTTCGTGTGTGTTTCGTGTGTGTTTCGTGTGGCCTTTCTCACCTGAATTCAAATCCAATTCAAATCAATCGTGAACTGAAATCTGACAGGGTCGAAACTTTTGAAAATTGTGACAGCAAAGTTGTTCAATATTCACCAAAAAGGTACAGGGCTGGCGAATTGTGGTGCAGTGCGCCTGCAAGTGATGTGGACACACACACACACACACACACACACACACACACACACATCTTTACACTGTGTTTACATCTGCAGGTGCATTATGTTCCTCAGCGCCTCACCTTGATCTGAAGCAAATCTTGTTTTTGACCTCAAACCTGCAAAATAAAACATTTCTTCAAGCTGCTAGACCTCACAAATTGAGTAAAACCTCTTCACACACGCGCAGGCACACACACACACAGACGCACACACACACACACACACACACACACACAGACGCACACACACAGTGCCAGCCATGTGGGTCTATTTGGGTCAGAGCTGAAATGAAAGCGTTGTCACAGGAACAGACAGTTACACCAACACAGACTCTCAGCGCTGCTCAGTGTGTGTGTGTGTGTGTGCATATATATATATGTATGTGTGTGTATGTGTGTGTGTGTGTGTGTATAAGTGTGTGCCGGTGCTCCTGTCAGCTCCGCTCCTCTTGTTGGGCCACGTTTGGACAAGTGCGTCAGCGTCTCCCTCCTGTCTTGCTGTCATGTTTATTCTCGGCTGTATACCTTTATGTTTGGCTGTCGTATTAACCTATATTAACACCATGAAGCGGCGTACACAAGCCGTCTGACTTCTCCTCATCAAAGGCGCCCGCAGCCGTTTGAGTCTGTCACATCTAACTAGACTAACGTGTTTTCCTTTACATTCCCGGCGCGGCGCCCGGTCGCCGGAGCGAGATGCAAACTCCCCAGTGTAAAGCCTGTGAGGATGAGGGATGGCGGCGGCGGCGGCGGAGCGCAGCAGGCAGATCTGCGTGCAGATGTGAGCTGCTGCAGTGGCTTATGTAACGCTCCTTTGCGTTTTGCTTTAACCTCGGTGGGGGCAGCAGATGGGTGCGGTTCAACACGCCACAGCAAACACTAACCCCTTAAAGGGGCAATACACCAGCTTTTACTGCGGCATGTGAACATGCATTCTGTAGATCTGATTGCACTTCCTGGATTTTCAGCCCACATCCTGTTTTGGAGGAGCAAACCCTCCACATACATGGAGTGTCAGAGGACATCCGAGCCTCAAGGCCGAACATCAAACCACTTCTGTCAGCGTGATGCTGACTTTGCCTCGTGATTTAATCGTTTGAACTTGAGCTTTAACGTGTGTCAGAGCAAACCGCATTGCGGCGGTTCTGTTCTTACTGCCTTCTGGAGGACGCGTCCCACACAAACGTACGTCCTCTGATGACAGAATTCGGGAAGGATCACGAGCTCGCGGAGGCAGAAAGTCGCAGCCTGGGAGGAGTCAGGATTATAACTCGCCCACCTTGTAGTCTTCAGTCTCATACTGGTCGGCCTCTTCCAGCCGAGCTCAGCGAAGACGTCGTCCTGAAACTGCTGTTTGTCTGCCCTCATTGGGCTGCTGGCTCATGAGCATCAGCTAATAAACTGTGATGTTTTACTGTGGACCAACGGTATATAAAAAATTATGAGCACGTTGACTTTAGTACGTTTTCCAAACCAACTAAAACCAGCTCGGTGCGGGGATTAGAAAACAACGCTTTGTTCCTGACTCCATTTTCTTCTTTCCAGATGCAAAATGTTTTCCCTCTCTGACATTGACTGACTGTAAGTTGACAATTCCCCATCCTCGAACCAAAATGAGACCCAAATAGTTTGAAGGAGACACTTCAGCTCTGAACAAAGTGTTGAAGACACGAACAAAAGGTGCAGGTGCACCTGAGCAGCCTCCAAACAGCTTCTGTAAATGAAAAAGAAAACAAAAGTCTGCGTTTCAGCACAGTCTGCAGTCAGGAAACTTGAAGCCCGAGGACGGACGTGAAGTACAGCTCACTTTATCTTTGCATTTGTGTGTTAAAATAAACTACGTTGATAAAGAAATACACTCCGTGTTACTGAGGCTGCAGGTGGTGGTGGGGCTGCATTGTTGTTCTGTGAGGCGTTTTAGTTCTTAAACTTAAGCTTAAGCTTAAAATGTGTGAAGTGAGATCACGTTGAGCTTCGAGGGTTTGGTCCTGGTTTTCAGCCAACGTTATATTAGACAAGCAGACGTATTTATCTGATTTGTTGGAGCTGAGCTGGAGGTTAGCAGATAAAACGGTGAAAGGTCATGTCAATATGGCGTCGCCTACGCTGCAAACGACCCGTTTGCGCTCTGTGAACAGCCTCACCAGAGCTTTGACTGGGTCCACGAACGCACCATTGAGATCTGGGATCATTTGGTGATCATTTTGGTTCCATTGGGCTTTAGGGATCTGACAGAAGCAGGTTTCCAAACGGCCAATCGGTTAATGGAGAACATCGTCATCAAATTCATCAATCGCCTCAATAAGTGAACACTTAAAGAAAACATTTTGTATTTGAAGGTGTTTCTGTTCTCACTCAGTGTGTGGTTTCATCTTCACTCAGACCTAAAAAAAGCAGAGAATGTGACACAAACTATATTTTAATGGTTTTACAGGACACAAGTTGTGCCATTGATCTCGAGCAGAGACGGGCTGAAGTCGCCTTTTAAGCCACATGAAACGAATCGTAGAGGAGCGTGTTTTCAAAGAGCGTCTGATCAGAGCAGAAGACGTTTAACCAAACGCAGAGCGGTGACTGCTGCGGCACGGGACAGATGATCCTGGAAAACCTGGAAAATCAGCAGCTTCAGCACAGTAAATATGTGCGTGTGTGTTTTATTTTGTGGTGTTTGTGACACCTTCTGCGGCGCCGCAGCATGTCAGACGCTTCGTCTTCAGATACTCTGACAGATTGGGATGTTATGACTGTGATTTCAGCCTGGTTACATCAACCCCCCGCCCCTCGCTCCCGCTGCGCTCGCCACCAGCCGCTCCAAACCAGCAGCAGCCATTTAAAGACGTTGTCAAATGGAATTATAGCATGTCCTTGAAGCGCTCGGGATATCTTCCCCCCCGTCCTCCCCCTCCGGCTCACCTGGGGGGGGGCTGAGGGAGCTACAGCAAGAGGTCACACGATGCTCCTCAGTTCAAGTTTACTGTACTTTAAAATCAGTTCACATTTGTCTCCAGAGCTGAAGTGACGAAGGTGTGTGTGTGTGTGTGTGTGCGTGTCTATTCCTGGAAACGTGCGATACGAGCTGTGTGATGTTGTTCTAAACGACTCCGACAGAGCGGGTTCGAGGTCAGGCTCGTTCACCAGCACTCGCTGACACGACCTGTCGTCAGTTTGATGGAGGCGAGAAAAGCACGTTTTTTTTCTTACTCTGACAGGAAAACAGCTGTACAGCTTCATCACTCGCTGCTTTGAATTCCTTTAGTTTGTGTGTGCTTTGATGTATTCGATTTGAATTAATTAGCAGCGCTGCAGATTTTAGAAATACTGAGGTCATAAATCCAAGCAGCCAGCCAAGAAGAAGACCATGAAACACTGAATCAGGGCCCGATCAGACACAACACACTTCCTGCGGTGGAAGGCGTCTTATTGCACGTTTTCAGCGGGCAGTTGAAGTGTTGCATGCTGCTAACACACAAGCTTTACGTTGGAAAAGCTTCAGCTCAGACTGGAAAAGCAAGCGAAGCCGTGGAGGTCCAGTCAGATGAAGTGAGAAGTGGCCCTTCTTCCGTAACGCCAAAACCAAAGGGGGAAACCGCATGAGTCTGACTGCACATTTTTCTCCAAATGCCATCGAAGACTTTGTCTACGACTGAATTAAACGGTGAAACAGAATCACATGAAGCTCATCAAAGCAACAGCGAAGCAGAGAAAATCAAACTGTGGTTTTCTGCATTCTGCGCGGACGTCCAAAACAGACAGCTTCAGAGAGGAAAGGCCGGATACTCGGGACACATGGACAAATCCAAACCGCACCCACGTAGGAGGCTCCGCTTCATGACAGCCTCACCACAGAAGAAGAGGAAGAGGAGCAGCAGCTTCTAGAAGCTCAGCAGGACCAGCAGTCGGCTGCACCGACAGCTCCGACGGCTGTTTCATATGGTAAATACAGCAGCACACACGGTGGAGTTATTACACGCAGCGCTTAGTCCTGAACGCAGCACCTCAGAGAGTTCGATATGAACGCTGTGATTTCAGACACTCGTATGACCTCACTCAGCAGCTGAAAACACACTGAAGGGTTTCCAACCAACACAAACTGGTGAATCAGGAAAACATCTTCACTAACAACAGCGTCGGCGATCGATGTGCAGCGCAGTAACCCGGAGTCTTCATCATCGCAGCTTTGAAGCGCGTTCAGACGACACCTGATCAATACTGCGTTAGAGCTGAATCAGCTGAGCTGCCGGCTGAGCTTAACGAACTCACAAAAAGGCTGCAGATACTCAGGGAAGGACAAACCCTGACAGGGAGGAAGAAAAGCATGTGACTGATTTTAGTTCTGTTGTGCTAAACGCTCACCTGCCTAGCAGCTCCAGGTGTGCCCAGGTGGTTTTCTGTCAGGTTTCCTGCATCCGTCCACACGTCTCCGCTTGCCTCGGCTGTCAGGACGGATCCTGAGTGTCCACATTTCGGTCAGACTAAAGTCTCATTGTTTGACCCAACAGATTCTAACTTTACTGGGAAAGTGACAGCAGCTTTAGCGAACGCAGCTTCCTCTGCAGTATTCAGTAATTAGTGACAGAGTTTCATTTTCTCACATCTCAGCAGAGATGTTGATGTTGGCTGTGATGCAGTTTTGTTGGCTGGAAGAAAACGAAGAGGAGGACGAAATCTGGTTGTTTCAGTTATTTGATGTGATTAAAAGGAAATATTCAGGCTTCACTTTTGTCCAGCGGCAGGAAGTGGAGACGTGGTGGCCATCTTTGTCAACATGTGAGGACATTTTAAACAGACAGCTAGTGGTTCTGCAGGATGAATTCGTGGCTCCACGGCGTGAAATTCGCCTGTGAATTCACATAAAGGAATGCTGAATTTCTCAAAAAGCATTTCTCACAGAGCAGTTTAGGCGGTTAGTGAGGAAGGAGACGCCTGTTCAACCTCCGTTCAGCTGCCTCCTGCTCTGTCCGGTTAGAAATTCAACATATAGCAGTCCTCATTTAAATATTTTCACGTCTTGTGTCTGAGCTCTCAGACGCTGGAAGGCTGGTGTCTGATCACAGATGCTGTTGACCTGCAGTCGCGGTGCTGCGCTGCACATGAAAATCAACATTTCTCGATCACGACATCACGAGGCACAATAAACAGAAATACAGCTGAGTGACAGCAGCTGGGAGGTCGACTGTGCTGACATTTAAATTGAGTGATGACAGAGAAACAAACAGATTGTCTCCGTCAGAAAGCATCTGTTGCCATCCAGATGAGCTGCTGTGGTTCTGCATGTGGAGAATATTGGCTAAACAACTTAAAATGTGGCTGCCGCGGGAAGCTGGAGGTTGTGTCGAGTCTTCCAGGAAGTCCAGTTTCAGTTTGCAGGCGGGGACGTGCAGCGGAAAGCCAACCTGCTGTGTTTTAATGTGTCACCAGAAGTTTCCGGCATCCGCAATCGTGACGGAGCCAGAACCAAACCGGCAGCGCCACGCTGTTAAGAAATGCAGCCTCCACCTCCACCGCCGGCTCCCCTTCACAATAAAAGACCTTCTGTTTGAGCTTTTCAGCCGTCATCCCGGCTGCTTGTTGTAAGACCTCGTCAGACTCCGAGGCTGTAAATGGGACTCAAACCCGCAGCCTTCGTGCTGTCAGCCGACTGAGCTGCAGCAGCTGCTTCACCGCCAGCTTTTCACTCTTTACACCGCGGCTGGCTTTCACTCAGCCTTTCACACGCAGAGACGTGACTTGATCCCATCACCTCGAAATCTCTTTGCTTGGCTGATTGAGCCATTGAGTCTTCACATGCGAGATCTTTTTTACGTTTTTCCCTCAGATGCCATCTCCGGATTGTCAAAAGGCGCAGCTCAGTGCAGCTGTGTACAACAGTCTGCTCTTAAAGCCTTTCAATGTTTCCACCACATGGACGCCTTGAAAACACACTTGCAGATTAGGAATTGGAAAGGAAGCTTGAACCTGTGACCTTGAGCTCAGCCACGACGTAGTTTTTTTCTCTGCTGCTTCAAACACGATTCAGGCTCTTCACAAGTTAGTGAGCGGCTTTTTCTTTCACCGCGGTGAGCTGGAGGATACTTCAGCTCCTCAGCAGTGGTACATTTACACAAGCACCGCACTCAAGTACAGCTTTGAGCTACTTTACTTATGTTTCCACTTTATGTCACATTATACTTCAACTGCGGTACACCTCAAAGGAAAATATTACTGCACTGCTTTAATCTGCCAGCTTCAGTTACTGGTTTCTGAGCATCAGCAAACAGAGATTTGTCATTGGCTGTTCAACCAACCAGCGGTCAAAGAGGCTGAAACCGTGACGTGATGACCCTGCAGTGATGCTTCCTCTTCAGCATGACCACAGAGACTTCTTCTTCTTCTTCTTCTCCTTCTTCTTCTTTGAGGTCAGGCGTAAACAGTGTTAAGGTGCTTCGTCTGCTGCCGAGCTCAAAGCGGTTTGTACTTCCTGTTCGAGCAGCAGAGGGAGGAGTCAAAGCCGAGCGCGAGAGTCCACTGTGTTGCTGATACGTCGACCGACTCAAAGTCTGCTCGGCATCAAAATGTTTGCTGTTCGGCGCCGCCGACGGTTCCAGCTGAGCTGACCCAGAGGACATTCGGGGTCACACTTTGTGGTTCGGCAGATTTTGGTGGCGAACAAAGAGCGTACAGTAGCACACGTACAATATGTGTTTGTGCCCGGCTGTGGGGCTGTTTTATGTGTGTTTTTGTGACCTCTTTGCTGTCGTCACGACGCCTCAGATTTCCAGAGGCCTCTTGGATCTGAAGGCCATCTTTGTTCCAGAAGTTTCTGTCACATTACACAGTGCACATAATCTTCAGAAGCACACATTTGTTTCCACAGCCTGCTGCTCTGCAAACAAATAGAAATCCACACTGTCAGGCTTATTTTCCGTTTAAAGTAACTGAGAGGCAGAAGTGATCATTTACCGAGTTTTTAATTCAACTCAGCTTGTTTCAGCTTCCTAGAAATTAAGTGTAGACGTCTTGTGATCAGCAGCTCGCACTCGATTTAAAATACACCCACTTCACCGAAAATGAATTCCCGAAACAATTTGTGATGCAATTAAAAAGGGAAATGAGTTCTCCCAGCACACAGAGTGTTTGTTTTAAAGCTGAATGCGGCAGGAGTTTTAGCTACAGCGATGAAGGCACCAAAACACACTCATGCTTTTTCTTTACATAAAGTGGCAATGAAACTGCAGCAAACACTGCTGCCCGTTTCCGTTCAGTGAAGAAATAATCCCAGGAGTCTTCTCGTCAGCTTTTCACGCAGCAGACCAGCAGAGAGTCCAGCCATGAAGGAGTCAGGTTGTTCTTTTACAGTATCTTACTCTACTTGTTTCTCTTTAAATCTTTAAACTATGAAAACATCCCCTGAACTTTAAGACCTGGACTGCAGCCAGCCAGCAGCTCGTGCAGCATCGTCTGTTTGTGCTTTTGACTGTCGACTTGTGGTAAATTAGAGAGTGACCTCTAAACAAGCTTTTATCCTGAAGTCCAAAAATAACCTCCCCACGACTATTTGATGAGCAAACAGTTCATCTATCATCCTGCTACAGCAAGCAGTCACCCAGCTGTCAGGCCCTTTTTTCTCATGTTAAGATCATGTGACGGCGACGGGTTAAAACCGGCGCTTTCATCAGTGCGGCGCATCAGATAAGCTGCTGCTGTGGATTCTGATACGTGTGTGACAACCTGCCTGCAGGCCTCTAAACACTGGAGCCGTGAAAGCAGCAGGACAACGGCTCGTTTGTCGATTCCACACGTCAAATGAGGACAAGGCGTCCTCGCGCTGCCTCTGACATTTCGCCTCCTCCTGTGGCGTCGAATCTGGGTCAGTGAAGGACGACGAGGTCCGATGTGATTTCAGACGCCGGGCGAAGATACGGAGGCCACGTGCACCAGACGAGGTCCCGCTGAGCTCGGCCCGAGGCTCCCGTCCTGTGACACTGAAACCTCCCCGAGTCCACGTTCACTCGTAGTTTGTCACCTGGACTCGTGTTGGAGCCAATCAGAGTCCAGCAACAGGCACACACGAGTACATCTTCACATACTTTATACTTCAAACTGCTGCACCATGATTGGCACATCTTGTACTTTTTACTGCGCTTTATTTATTTAGACACTTTAGTTTGCAGATTTAGTTTAATAAAACAAAAATATGATCAATAAACAAAAAATCCTGATGTGATTGTTATAGATAAAAAATAAAACTTTATTGATCCCTGAGAGGAAACGCAAGCTACCCAGCAGAAAACTCCATGAAGGAGTCAAACCACCTGCACCAACATTAAAGTGCAGCATCAGTAACTACAGTCCAGTGTTTTCAAATGAAGGAGTAGTTTTACTTTGGTGCTTTCATCGTATGTTAACGCTAATACTGTAGTACTTTTACAAACACTGCAGTAGCAGACAGGAGGGACGAGGAAATGTTTAAACTTTAAAAACGTCTTTAGTTGGAAAACCAGATGAATTATTATCTAAAGCGTTTTTAAATGTCTTGCTTTAATTTGACATAATTTTCAGACATGCTTTTTACATGCTTTTATTTTGTTCAGTTTGTTGTATCCAGTTGGAGGTCCTTTAATGGACTTTAGAAAGATCTAATGGCTCTGCTCAATTTGTTGGCATGTGCAAAAAACATTAAAAGTCCACATAAAAAAATTCTTGTGGGATTATTTTTGTCCTGAATTCAACGGTGAAACAGCTGAAAACACGCTGGATATGACCAGGCGACCGTTTTATTTCCTATTGTTTCCCGCTGGATGTCGTCTGAGGTTCCTCCGAACTCACCGCCTCTCTTCTGATGATTCTATAGGGTGAAGGCTTCACGCACATGTTCCCAACCAGAACCAGATGTGGTTCAGCTGCGGCACGCCATTTGTGTCAGGGGACAGAGGAATCATGTGACCGCCGGCTTTAACACGCCGCCGTCTGGCTTTAGCTCGTCACACACTGAAATGTTTGGTAAGCAAACTCCAATGTTCTGCCAAAAGTCCTGAGATCCGGTTCTACCTGTGGGCTGCGGCTCTCTGACAGCCCGAGGTGTTCTCCAAGCACACCTGTAACACCGTGTACTCATTAAAGGATCAAATGAGTCAACAGTTGGCACTGAATGGCCCCGAAGCTGCACCACGCACGCCTCTTTGTTCCAACTTAATTCTGGGTGTGTGTCTTTAATCTCTCTACCAACACGGAGTGATTAACCAGAACTCTAACCAACATCCTCTTCCTCCACCGGCTGTTTGGAAACACGCTGGTGCACTTTAGTCATGTCATCTGACAGGATTTATGGGAACCCGAGTCCGAATATTTCGTACAGTCCCGCCTTCTGCCGCTCAGGAAAAGAAGCTCATTTCGTAAGTTCTTGACTCTTCCCAGGTAAGATGAGATGAATATATATTAGATGGATATATATGAATATATAGAATAAGAACTACCCAAAATGACACAAAGCACCTTTGGGAAAAATTTATTTGAAGTGTCCTTTGAGTTTTCAGTGTGGCTCAGACCCCATCAGCCCCACCTCCCCACCGGACCCTGCAGGAACAGGCTTTGGGGAAACCAACAGAAGGTTTTTATCGGGCTTCACACGCTGAACACGTGCAGGTCCTGCCGCCTCGTTTGCATGTTCAATTTTAAATTTAGTTTTGGTTTGATTGAATTAAGCTTAGAGGAGGAACAATAAAATGTCGGGTCAAAGGTGCTTCGTAAAAACGTAAAACCGAAGGAGCCGAGGAGCCTCGTGGGGACAGCGAACGTTAAGTCTGACTGTTCGTACGATTAAAGGGATTGTGTGGCGTCTTCTGTTCTGACAACAGAATCAGATCACGAGTTTATAAAAAGCTGCGTTTAACGACTCAGAGGACGTTTGTCTTCTTCAACACGCACAGGAAAAGAAAAGTCACTCGACTGATTTCTTTGTTTCCCTCACGAAGACGCTGACTGTTTCCATTATGTGCTCCTGTGCTAATTAACCAAACTGCACACTGTGAAGTAAACCCGTCACTTTCACACGCTGGATTTGCTGACAGATGAAGTTAAGTCTGTAACTGAGCCTGACTGAAGGTGATGATCTTCAACACAGAAGTTTCATCTGCTCAGGAACATCCAGTCATCCATTCATTTTCTATACCACTGAGAAAATGATTATCATGGTTACACACACACAAACACACACACTCACACACACACACACAAACTCACACACGCACACACAAACACACACACGCACACACACTCACTCACACACACACACACAAACTCACACACGCACACACAAACACACACACGCACACACAAACACACACACACACACAAACTCACACACACGCGCACACAAACACACACACGCACACACACTCACTCACACACGCACACACAAACACACACACGCACACACATTCACTCACACACGCACACACAAACACACACGCACACACAAACACACACACGCACACACACTCACTCACACACGCACACACAAACTCACACATGCACACACAAACACACACGCACGCACACACACTCACTCACACACGCACACACAAACTCACACACGCACACACATTCACTCACACACGCACACACACAAACTCACACACGCACACACATTCACTCACACACGCACACACACAAACTCACACACGCACACACATTCACTCACACACGCACACACGCACTCACTCACACACGCACACACAAACTCACACACAAACACACACACAAACACACACACGCACACACACGCTCACTCACACACGCACACACAAACACACACGCACACACACTCACTCACACACGCACACACAAACACACACACACAAACTCACACATGCACACACAAACACACACACGCTCACTCACACACGCACACACAAACACACACGCACACACACTCACTCACACACGCACACACAAACACACACGCGCACACACAAACACACACACACTCACTCACGCACACACAAACACACACATGCACACACAAACACACACACACGCTCACTCACACACGCACACACAAACACACACGCACACACATTCACTCACACACGCACACACTCACACACACAAACACACACAAACACGCACACACAAACACGCACACACATACACACTCACTCGCAAAAATGCGCACATGGAGACACAGACACACTCACACACGCACACACACTCACTCACACACGCACACACAAACTCACACATGCACACACACACGCACACACACTCACTCACACACGCACACACAAACACACACACTCACACACACACTCACTCGCAAAAACGCGCACATGGAGACACAGACACACTCACTCACACACACTCTGTATCCTACGTTACCTTGGTCCCTATCTGTACTTCCTCCAAAATGCTACTTAGAATCATTTGTGACAGGTGAAGCGCGGTGTGACTCCTGCCCAGACGGGGTCTTGAACCCCGGTCTTCCAGACCGGAGTCCCCTGCTCTTCCACATGCGCCACTGCTTTGCTGGTGTTGGCTCTAGTTTTTAATTATTTAGGTTCATTACTATCTTTGTTCCCCAGAAAAGAATCCCAGGCTGGAGCTCGTACAGGTGGGGTCTTGAACCCGGTCGTCCTGAACCCCGGTCGTCCAGACCGGAGTCCCCTGCTCTTCCAGATGCGCCACCGTCTCGCTGGCACTGTTGTTGGTTTTTAGCTATTTTAGTTGTCCATTCCCCCTCCTCCCCTCACCTGGGGCTGCTGTCCCTCCCCCAGTGCCGTTTATACAGGTTGTGTTCAGGTCAAAGTTTACCTCCACCACTGTGTGTACAGATGTGTGTATGTGTATACTGTGTATGTGGACTCTCTGCATCTCACTTTTTATCATTTTATATTCTCTTTTCATGTGTATGTCTGCTGCACCTGATGCCAAAACAAATTCCTCGGAGGTGGAACCTACCTGGAAATAAAAGTTTTTCTGATTCTGACACACTCACACACACACACACAAACACAAACACACACACAGACACACACACTCACACACACACAAACACACACACAAACACAGACACACACACAGACACACACACACACACACTCACACACACAAACACACACACACAGACACACACACAAACACACACGCACACACAGACACAAACACAGACACACACACACACACACAAACACAGACACACACACACAGACACACACAGAGACACACACACACGCACACACAAACACAAACACACAAACACACACACACAGACACACACACAAACACACACGCACACACAGAGACACACACACACAAACACACACATACACACACACACACACAGACACAAACACAGACACACACACGCACACACAAACACAAACACACAAACACACACACACAGACACACACACAAACACACACGCACACACAGAGACACACACACAAACACACACACACACAGAGACACACACACACACACACATGCACACACAGACACACACGCACACACAGAGACACACACACACTCACACACACACACACATACACACAGACGCACGCACACACAAACACACACGCACACACACTCACTCACACACGCACACACAAACACACATGCGCACACACAAACACACACACACTCACTCACGCACACACAAACACACACATGCACACACAAACACGCACACACATTCACTCACACACGCACACACTCACTCACACACTCACACACAGACACACACTCACACACACACACAGACTCACACACAGACACACACTCACACAGACACACACTCACACACAGACACACACTCACACAGACACACACACACAGACACAGACTCACACACACACACAGACACACACTCACACACAGACACACACTCACACACACACACAGACACTCACACACAGACACACACTCACACAGACACACACACACTCACACAGACACACACACACAGACACACACTCACACACAGACACACACTCACACAGACACACACTCACACAGACCTGGGGCTGGGTGGGGTCTTGTCTCTGTCTCTTTGTCTGTTTTTTGTCACTTTCTGCTGTGGAGAACTGCTGGACGACCTTGATGAGGAGAGAGGGAGTGTGTGTTTGATGTTACTCTGTGTGTGTGTGTGTGTGTGTGAGGGCGTGGACCAGGACCAGTATGTGTGAGTGTGTGTTTGTTCATGTGTGTCTTTCCTGGCAGGACGTCGCGTTCAGTTTGTGCTCCACCTCGACTACCTCCTGACACACATACATGTTGTTGTCTGTTTTACACACAAACACACACACACTACAGTCTCTGAGTGTGACAGCCAATAACAACAGAGCTCACTGCTCTTAACAACCAATCAGTGTGTGAAGGTGTTGAACAGATGGTGAGAGTCACTCCTCAGAAACAAAACCACAAAATCCTCATTTCATCTGTACATGTTGTTTTAATTTTTGAAGTTGTTTGAAGTTAATTACTGCTCAAAGTGTAAAACTTCATGTACAAGTACTGAAGTATTGCGCTGATGTCCAATTCCACAAATACTTTTACTAAACTACATTTCAGCAAGGATTATTTTACTTTTTAAAGACAATTAAGAAAACATTTTCAGCAACATAACAATAGAAGAATTCAGGAAACACACAGCAAACACAAAAAACTTCCAGAGAAAAAATGACCCAAACACAGCCTGAACACTACTTGAACACAATGTGAACACAGCCTGAACACTACCTGAACACAACATGAACACTACTTGAACATGACCTGAACACAACCTGAACACGACCTGAACACAACCTGAACAAGGCTCAAACATGGCCTGAACACAATGTGAACACTACTTGAACACGACCTGAACACAACCTGAACAAGGCTCGAACACGGCCTGAACACAACGTAAACACTACTTGAACACGGCCTGAACATGACCTGAACAAGGCTCAAACACAACCTGAACACGACCTGAACACAACGTGAACACTACTTGAACACGGCCTGAACACGACCTGAACACAACGTGAACACTACTTGAACACGGCCTGAACACGACCTGAACACGACCTGAACACGGCCTGAACACAACGTGAACACGGCCTGAACACGACCTGAACACAACGTGAACACTACTTGAACACGGCCTGAACACGGCCTGAACACAACGTGAACACTACTTGAACACGGCCTGAACACGGCCTGAACACAACGTGAACACTACTTGAACACAGCCTGAACGCGCTCATTCCTTCACTGCTTTTGGTGCACAGAAACCAAGCAGCATGACTTGAGGGACTTCATGAGTCCCAAACTGGGACTTGAAGGGTGAATCCCCATAGTGTGACGGTGTGAACACACCTGTCCTCGTCCACGATCACACACACACAATGGATGCCCAGTATTTGGTGGACGAGATTCGGATCGGCCCCTCCGCTCGCCCCGGGAGGGCAAGGAGAGAGTCAGCTTCACATCTCTAATGCAACGGCAACTTTCTTCCTCCTCCTCCTCCTCCTCTCGCCTTCTCCCACCTCCTCCCCCCCCCCCCCCCCAGGACGTCCCGGCATCTGCCAAGAGGCTGTGAATGTGTGTGTGTGAAGGAACGAGAGACAAGCTGAGTAAGAGTGTGTTCATGTCGTGAGATTGAGAAAAATGGAAGTGTTGATGTGTGTGTAGGCAAAAAAGAAGAATGTGACAATGAGAAAAGTGTGAATTTGTGTGTGAAAGAGATGCAAAGTGTGACTGAGTGCAGTGTGTGTGTGTGTGTGTGTGTGTGTGTGAAAATATAAAAAACTGTGAGTATGAAGAAAGATAGCGTGTGTGTGTGTGTGTGTGTGTGTCCTCTCTGCCCTCTTCCAGCTGTTGTTTCTTCTTTTTCTCTCAGTGGAGGAAGAACAAAACTCTCCTGCAGCAGAAAGAAAACCTCCCAAATGTGGCATCAAAAACATAAATTTATCTCATTTAAGAAAAAAAACAACTTGACAATTCGTCCCCCAAAGCTCCCACACTGTCAACTGGAAACCAGAAAAGTTTGTCTGGAGCCAGATGGTGCGCTACGTTCAGAGACAAAACCAAAAAACTGTAACGGCGAAAATGATTTAGTTCATTTAAAATAAAACGTCCTAAACTGTCTGCTTCCCCAACTTCCTCCCATTAACTCCCAGACGAGGAGTCTGCGTGTGTTTTCAGACCAGACCGGACTGTGGCACCAACTGCTGCTCCAACTGACAGGAAGGTTTCTGGCGACTGATGGACTCCACCCTCCACCAGGTGAAGCCGTGAGCATCAGCGGTGGACGCTCATGTATTCCACCTCAGTGCTGAACAGAGTAACCAAGCAGCTGTCAGATCACATCCACAGCCGCAGCCTGATGACCAGGGATCCAGTCCCGAGGTGATCTACTGAACCAGTTCCAAAGCTTTCAGTAAATATGAATCAATTGCACACAGACGTGTAAACACGGGGCCCAGGTTTGAACACATCTTAACCTCTTTTATTTCTCTGCTCCTGTTCGAGGTCTCCCCTTTAGACATGTGGACACCTTTAGAAAACAGCTCACCTGTTCGCACCCCTGACTTCCTGCTCTGACGTGTCAGAACGTCTGCCGTGAAAAACAGACAGGATGTGAAGACGATGCAGCCGCTGACGCACCTCAGCGCTGCAGATGTGACCGGAGACGGACGTGCATTCAAAACATCTTCACGCCGTTTTGGACATCAGGTCCCAGAAAGACGTGAAGTCTGAATACGCTGGCTCATGAGAAGTGCCGTCATGTGTCACAGGTAGGTAGTGGTTTCCTCTGAATACTGTCAAAGATTATGTGTTCACAGGGAAAACTATTAAATACTTTCAAAGAAATAAATTGTTACTCGTAGAAAAGCACAGAAGAGAAGATTGTTTTTTGATGGTCGTATTCTGCTTTCACGTCGCAGCGGACGCTCTGGAGACGCTCGGTGAAAATGGCTGAATTGCATGTCTGCAAAGATACCAGATCACGTCAGGGTTAATCCGGCGAGGAAACCTCATACAGTGAGCAGCCACGGAAATGCTTTGTCTGAGAAATATTAGAGGTTATTAGTGCTCATTAATCTGTTTGTGATTTTGATCACATCAACATTTCAGAGGATTTGACTGTGTCTACATCTTTAAAATTCAGCATCAACAGCAGCATTTTGGAAGAAAAAACCTCAATTGTTCTTTTGTTACATTAAAAAAAAAACCTCCCAAAGCAGCAATGACAAAAGAAGTTTTTAGTTATTGACTTTGTTGGAGAAAAACTCCCATTTTGGCACCTTGATATCCTGCATGGAGTCTGAAAACATCTGCGGCTGCTGCCTGTCGGGGGGAGGAGGGAGGCGTGAGGGGGGGAGGGTTTCCACGTCGAAGCATCGCCTCACTCACCAGCTGCCAAAAATAGTGATGTGTTCAGGGTTTTTTTCCTCCTCCGTCGCTCTACTTCTCCTGAAAGAACGGGTTGAAAAGTTCAGTGTGAAATTACATTTCCATGCGATATATGGAGCCGCAGTCAGGAATGAAAGCTGCAGTGCCCCCGAAAAGCTGTGAATGTGTGTGTTCGCTAAGTGCTTCCAGTGTGCAGGAGTGTGTTTATCCTTCTGCCTTTTAGCTCCATCTTCATGCAGGGTGTGTGTGTGTGTGTGTGTGTGTGTGAGAGCCGGAGATTTTCCTGTGAATTGCTCCATTTAACAGAAGGCCGTGTGTGTTTTGTGCAGCGACACGCTGCTCCCGTGTGGGTGCTGACACTCGGAGTGGAAGTGGGTGGAGCTGTGGGGGTTTGTGGGTGAAAACGCTCCTTTGACAAACACTCGCTCATCAGCAGCTCGTGACTGACACCTCGCAGGTTGAGTTAAATCGGTACAAACGCGAGCGAGGAAACACGAGGGCGGAGGTTGAGAGGGATTTCTACAGGTTGAGCCGCTCCACCCGCCGCACAAAGATGAAAATCAAATCTCAGTTACTGTTGAACTGTGGAACATCGTGGATTTGAAGCATTCAGTTCATTCCTGCCTCTGTGCACCTGTTATTGTGCCGAGTTTCCCAGTACGACTGCTGGACTGCTGGATGACACAAACACGACTCCTGAAGGATCATCATGTCGCTCCATCACTGCTGGATGAGGAAAAAGTTTGTGACAAACTTCTGGGGAAAGGTGTCTTTCAGCCCGGGTCACCTCAGCTGGGGTCATCACGGAGGACGGCTGTGACCGAAAACACATTTCGTACCTGCAGCCTCCTGCAGGTCACATGTTTGCAGGTCTGACCCCGGACCACCAGGATGGAACATGTGAGATCGGCACTTGCTTTCCTCCAACTGATGTGCCCCTGAATCCTCCTCCCCTCACACCTTTCTGACGTCAGGCGATTTTTCTAAGTTTCCAACTGAAACTGGCGCTCCTTCACACCCACTTCACACTGTGGTTGGCCAGATGTGTGGAGCTGAGAGCTGAGGGTGGTGGTGATGAAGGTGGTGTTTGGATCTCACATTCATCACACAAGTACTTCTGCCACTTCTTGTGTGAACAGTCCGGGGCAACACCATGAAAGTCTTCCAGGAAAAGATGGTCCAGAAGCCGTCGTCTCGTCCCGCCCCTCAGTGGAGCTGATCAGAGACCAGCAGATCAGACTGCGGCTGCCAGGCGTGGATGTGTGGAGCTGTCTGAGTGTTCCTGGAAAAGACCAAAGCGCTCTCAGCAAAAAGAAGCCCACTGCGGAGAGAGAACAAGATCCCGTAGGTCACCATAAAGAGAATGTTTGTCCATATAATGATGCACAATCTCACAATAAAATAATAATTACTTTGAGAAAGTTTCTCACATGTTAACATTCAGTTCAATTCAAGTCAATTTATTTATGTAGCACCAAATCACAGCAAAGGCTATCATGACACTTTCCAAAGAGAGCAGGTCTACACCAAACTGTCCACACAGAGACCCAACGTTCCCCCGTGAGCAAACGCTTGGCGACAGCAGAAAGCTGGCTTTGTAGAGTCGAACAGAGTGTTTTGTCTTTGTTTTGACTTTCTACATTTCGAGATACTAAGCTACTATCTTAAAGTTTCTCATTTTGTTTTCACATTTTGAAAAACCTTCTCAACATCCAATTAAATCCGTTAAAAATCTGCACGTTTTTTTAAATGAAAACTTGTAAAAAGTGAAACTGATGAACCTCTCAGGTTTTGAATATTTGTGATGGGTCAGATGCTGTGCAGGGATTTCTGAGCAGCTGCTTCCATGGATCTGCTCAGTGCTGACCAGTTAGATGCTGTGCTTATGATGGGAAGTTCCCAGTATGGAGCTGTGGTTATGATCGCGGAGTTTCCCTCTGTGGAGCCGAGTGAATGTGAGCCGAGTGGCCGCAGCCCGCAAACCTGCTGTGCACAAAGGTTAAAAAATAATAAAGGGCGTCAGGATGGCTCATCGTGGGTTTGAAGCCCAATATCTCGCCTGATCGGAGTAACAGCCCGCCTGTTGACGAGCTGCCGCACATTAAAGCATGATTCACTCATCGCTTCGGCTTTTGATTAAATTTCTCATAATGTTCGTCCTCAACTGGTCGTCAAAGGGAACAAAAACAGCTGTGAAACTTCACTGCTATGTTTATTAAAAAGCATCCCGAACAGCTGGAACAGCTGCATGTGAGCTGAGTAGACGACTTGTTATCAAGAATTTCTGTGTTGTATTCCTTTCTTCATCGCTCAGAGCAGGATCTTCTCCTCGGTTTGTTTCTCTTCCCATCACGCTGTAACTCTGTTAAATCTGCGACTTGTGTTTCATCATCTGGTGCAGATTGTGATACAGCAGCAGGCAGGAGCTCAAAGGCGAGCGGATCGACCTCGCAGCGAGAGAAAACAGTCTTTTTACTGACGTATGAGCGGCACAAAGGTTTTTCTGGCTTTCGGCACGTCTTCAAATGGATGAACGAGGCTGAAAACTGGAAACTCAGAGAGCACACGTCCCGTGATGTCTTTAAACCGCGTCAGATTAGGCTTCGTTGCACTTATTCTGCATCTCAGACTACTGGAGCAGAACGTGATATTTAACTCGCTGATTTGTGTGCAGGTGAGCTTGTGTGCGTGTGTGTGTGTGCACATCTGAACAGGTGTGATTGTTCAGGTAATAAAGTGTGTGTGAAAGCGACTCAAAGATATCAGCGGTGATTCAGAAGTGTACGGTTTGCATTGATTCTGATGTTAATTAAACCGCACGCCTACATAACATCATTACTGCCGTACCGGACCTGCCGTCACAGTGTGTGTGCTGGTCAGACTGGTGCATTCGGCGGGAAAGTTTCAGGGTGAAAATATTTGTTGTCAAAGAGCTGACAAACACACATCTCGTTTCGGCTTCACCGTCTGAAAGCACCGGTTCGCCTGAGCCTTCGGGTCATCCGAAAGGTCGCGCCTCCGCGGTCCTTCAAAGGATCCGGTCCTGAAATGAGATGCAGCGATTGTGTGAAAGAAGCCGCCGAGGAAAAAAACAAAATGACACGAGATGGTGAATCCTCGGCAGCTCCAGGGCAGCTGAGGCGGACCTCTGACCTCCATGTCCAAAAAGAGCACTTCTCTACAAGGGTCGATAAAGCATCCGATTATTATTCAGCGCCTCACTGTGAACTCGAGGTGACGGGGAGGGAGCGAGTCTGTTAGTACGAGAATAAAGATGAACAACTGCATCACAGTGTTGTATGAGCCTGCTTCTCATGCACAGCTCGTATCTCTGCTCGCTCTGCGTTCAGAAGCACATTTGTTTAGGGATGAGCTTTGGTCACAAGTACAAGCAGCTCTTTTAACGTCTCTGACGGCATTTCAGCGACATGACGAGCTGCCGTGTTTCGCTTGTGTTTGCCCTTCACATCGAAGTTTACGTTCCTCTCCTGCCCGACTGTCACCGCGGCGTTTCCTTCCAGCCTGTTTTCACAGCGCAGGAGTGCGAGTTCTGCTGCAGATCGAGGCCTGCGATCATCTCACCAAGCCTTTTGTTCAGGCTGCGCTGAGGCTTTGGATTATCGGCGTGTTAGCATACAGAGAATTCAGACTGCTGGTTACACAAGCCGAGGTGATGCAACCGCTGTGGAGAAAACCAGCATCCAATTACAGGCCCAACAGCGGCGTGAAGAGACACAATTACACAATGACGAATTGCATAAGCCTTTCTGAGAATCTCTGGCCGTCTCCCGCCGCCCTCTTGCCTGCGTGTGACACGCGAAGAAAATGGCGGCTGCGTCCCACCGGCCAATTAAGACACAGACGTGTTATGTAACGGTGTTTACTCCGCGCAGCAGCGCACGCAGCCCTGCGAGTCGGCTTCTGTTTGACCGGCGACGTCGGCAGCAGGATATCAGCGCTCAGGCCGTACGTCCTGACACAGCCGGGTTTGTGTCGAACACACACACACAGAAGCTGGTTTCAAATCCCTGGAGTTTGCAGAGGAAATACAAGCGGATGTTTCTCACGGGACTCGCGTGTAACATTTTTCTTTTCTCTTCAGTTTTTATTCATGCCGGGAAGCTTGTCTGAGCGCGTGCTGTGTTTCTCACCAACAGTCTGATTCACATTCACACAGTTACACTGGCTCACACCTGGGAGCTGCAGAGTACAAACGCTGCGTGCTGCTGAAACGCCTCAGAGGGGCGACCGGAGGAAGCGAGGCCTCGCTCTGAGTCCCGATTTCCCAGGCAGGTGGGACGTTTAGCCCAGTGGTCCAGCAGGCGTAGAACCACGGCTCAGGGTCCAGGAGACGCACACGTGCCACTGAGCATCTCTCAAAGAAAACAAACCACATTTTGTCTTTCATTTTTTAGTCACTGCCATAGCTAACATACTTAGGATGTTCACTGCAAAGAATAACATAATTTGGTTCTAACTGAAAGAAAAGCTCCAAGTAAGTAAACCCAAATCAAATCAAGTTTCAGTTGTTCTTGTTAGAACTGATATTCTCCCTCTCTGCTGTGCTGTGTGCTCACCCGCAGACCAGTTCAGATCTTTGGATGGTTTCGTGCTCAGCTCGGCTGCTGTGCGCTGACTAAAAGGCTGATCGGCACAACAATATCAGTCAGAAACACACCAGACGCATTACTGCTGCTCAGTTCAACTAAATCTGTTTGTGTCTTCGTAACGACTTTGTGCCAACATGAATTTCCTTCAGCGTCAAATGTCAAAAGCAAAGGAAAAACACACAAAATTAAAGATAATTTTATATTTTAATAGATTTATATATTATACTTCACATATAAAAAAATACCAGTTTCTTTACATGAGGCATTTTATCAAGGCTTGAATTTTTAAAGCAGTATAAAGCTGGAAAGCTGACAAAAAAAGCTGTTTCCAGTAAAGAATTCATATTTACTTGATTTCCCATGGGGCTCAAACGCAGCATCGTACACAAAAAGTGTTTTCTGTGGAAATGTTCGTCTTTCGCAGGTCGATTTATCTGCTGAGAGACGAGTGCAAACCCAAACACTCGACACACAACATGAATATTTAGACACACACTCACTCACATCACTAAACGCACTACACACTAACACACACCGAGTGCTCTGAGGGCACGACAGCTTTCAATCCACTCTGCGCTGCTATCAGCCCGAAATGTGATTCCTCACCTTTATTCTTATTCATTTTTAATTTTTTTTTACAGCCCCCTTCATTCTCATTGTGATTCCAAAGGCAGAGCTTATCTTAAATTAACACTAGCACCGTGGCATCCTTTGAGAATACCGACCAGATATTACAGCTTGCCTGGGATGGGCTCAGCGACGTGGAGAACATCCAGAATGAACAGGATGGAAATGCTAAAGAGGCGAGCGGCAGCCAGGAAACGCCTCCCTCATCTCTCACAGTTACATCAGGCTTCAACAACTTTTTTCTTTTAGCAGCTTTTCTCCCTCTCATCTCATCTCCCCCTCTTTTTGTCACTGAAGTGGGTTTCACAGGTGAGGCCAGCCGAGGCTCGAAGCGTTCACCTCACTTCACCGCATCAGGCTGCAGTGTGGATGGAGAAACCGGCAGGTCAAAAATGTTTACGGGTTCTTATTTTTTAAGAAATGATTGAGATGACTGGATGAAATCACATCAGCAGCAGTTTGTTCAGCGTCCAGAGCAGAGCTGAACAGGTTGCTTTTATGTGTCTGTGTGTGCGGCGGGCGTTAAAGCATTTAGCTCATTGGTGCAGCCTGAAAGCCTCTTTCAGAACACATCGGTCTTCCTATTCATTTTGAGTGAGAGCAGTGGGATCAGGCTGCAGCGGTGCGGGTCGCAGGACTTCAGGGAAACAAACAACACGTCAGCCGAGCAGAGAACTGAAACAGACTCGACTTTTGGAGAAACTCATCCTGAGGTCGCGGCGCAGTGGCCAACCACACGTTCGTGTTAGTGCTGCTGTTCAAGCCGTTTGCAACCTGCTCTGAGTTTCTCTTTGGTTTCTCTTCCTTTTAATAATGAAAAACTGTTAATAATCTGTTGATTGTTTCTTTATTTCTTTATTTCATAAAGACGGGAAGCCGGACGACAGCCGGCTTGGCTCTGCCCAAAGTTCAAACACCTTCCAGCACTTCTAAAGCTCTAATTAATATGTAGTATCTTGCTTATTTAATCTCTACAAACAACATAAATGTAAAAACAAAGTTTGTTGTTTCAGGGGGCGCATTAGAGGTATTTCTGGAAGAACAACAGCCGGGTGTGGTCACTTCCATGAAGGGACCAGTGCAGGGCTGCACATAAGTGCTGGGTGGACCAACTTGCTCAATCAAATAAAGTTCCAGCTCAAAGTTGCTGCTGGAAACACACACTGTGGGCTTTACATTTCAGTCTGTGGAGGGCGATGTCCACCTGCCTGCAGTCTGTACAGAGAGCTAGGCCGATTAGCTCCTGGCTTTAGCACCATCCTTTGGAAAGGCTGAAATTATTACCAAACCAGAGGGTGAACTGGCTTAATACTGCATAATAAAATATAACTGATGTGGGTGGGGCTTAAACCGTGATTGGGCGGTGCTAACCAGCAGTTTCCATTTTAGCCCTGAAATTCAGGGCTGACATATAGAGAAAAAACAACAAAACAACAACATTTACACCTATAGGCAATTTAGAGTCACATATTAACTTGGCCTGCAAACCCGAGTACCTGCAGGGAGCCCACCTGGACACAAGGAGAACATGGCACAACATTTCATTTGGAAAGTAAGTTTTTAGTGCAGTCGGTGTCAATAACATGAGAATTTCTTAAGTTTTTTAAGATAAGACTCTTAAAGTTCTTATCTTTTCTTAAAAGATATTGACGTGTTATTCTTGCAGCATGAGGACAACACTTGAGTAAGCTTTTGACACTTTTAAGTGTCAAATGCAGTGTGATGTCATGAGTTAAAAAGGTGTTGTGTGAAATGTGCAGATAATAAGATGCATGAACATACCACACACGCAGAGTGAAGAGGTGTACCCTTTGAAAAAGGCTGTGTTTTATTGAAATACAGCAGACATCAACAGGTTGTTTTGCTGACCTGGGCAACAGAAACAGAGCTTGAATACCTTTCAGCCAACGCAAAACAAATATCGATGGCTATTTTAGTCGTTACAAGTCAAAGAGATTCAAAGACGCTTTCAGCCGGGTGCCCAAACCGAGGAAACGCCGCCTCATTTTGGGCCACGAGCTGAGAAACAGAAGCATCTTTGTCACGTCGGGAACTAAACGAAAACACGCACCACTTTAGGCTCCGACGTAGGCTTTCAGAAATGCTGGTATATGAATTTAAAAAATCAAGTGCACCTCAAGTTCTGGAGGGAAGATCTGAAAGTGTTCAGGCCTGTTTTTGTGCCCAGGGCTGGTTGTTTGATAGTAGCAGTAGTAGAAGAAGCAGAACCTCAGTTATGAAGCAGGGCTGGCCTCAACTGCACTTAAAAAGACATTAAGTGCACCTGGTTTCCCAGAAAAAGAGATCGTAAACTGTCCAGTGTGATTTGTTAAGAGTTCATCTGAGGAGGTTGAGCTGTCTAATGAAAGATCTGAGCTACTAAACAAACCTTTTGGTTAACTTTTGTTTGTTAAGGCTGTCCATCAGTTCTCCACACTGACTTTAAAATGCAGCTTATGCTCAGCTTGTGTGAACCCTGTCGGCTTCTCCGGCATGTGGTTTAAAATCCAGAACGAAAGCACAAACACTTTTTGGTGGAATCAGCCTTTCACAGAGTGATTTAAATCTCTGGAACTCTTTTCTGATAAGGAAATGCTTTTCATGTCACATCTCGACTGACTCAAGCTTTAAACAAAACCCTTCAAGCTTCTAAAGGGACACATCTGAAAGTGTTAAAAATCAAAAAACAATCAGAGCTTTCACCTTTGACTACGGATATTTCTGCGTTTTTGTTCCGTTTCCCATGCGACACGTCAAAATGCCAAAATGTGATTCAGAAAACTGACGACAGCTGAATACTGATGGCAGATAAAGATTTACTTGATGACTGACGATGGATCAGACAAGAAATTTCCTCTGAAACAAAACCTTTTGTCCACACGGCCTGCAGTTTGTAGTAAAACTCTTGGGAGAGTCGACATTGGCCACAAAATCTATTTATACTTTTAACAGTAACACTACAAAGAGCTACAAAGACAAGGAATAAATAAAAATAAAATAATAGTTTAGCTTAAATTCAAGCAGAAAAGTCTACAGACCCATTAAAAATGAAGCCATGTGGACAGAAAAGGATTTTTGTTTTTCAAGATTTCAGAGGGTTAATTGATGGTAAAATGTTCAAACTAAAACCAAAAGATGAATTTTCTCACTTTTGCAAGATGTTTCCTGGAAGTTAATCACTGCTGGAGTTGGAAAACATTGACTGACTACCACCTGTTCAATCAGAGCAAAGCATCCTGTGGCGATAATTGATCCTGTCAGGTGATCTCTTTGTGGAAACCAGGCGCAACAGATAATTTGTAAAGTGACCACACAGAGCAACGTTAAAAGACACGTTAAGAGGAAGGACTCATGCACACTAGTCGTTCTGTAAACTCCTACAAAATGGAGCCTGCGGTAAGAAAACCTGTGAATAAATCTGGAAGGTTTGTTTCTGATTCGTCCAAAAACTGTGACCAGACGCCGATCACACCAGTACGTGTCACAGCAGAGCTCATCCACTCATCCTCACCAAACATGTGCTGTCAGACGCTTCGCGACGCCTTGCGGGACCGCCCGGCGGCTAACCAGTAGCTCCCTGAGTTCATCTGCTTGCTAGCTTATCAAGCTAATTAGCTTGTTGCCTCAAGGACAGTAAATTCAAGGGAGACTCTCGTGTTCTGACTGACAAAAAAAATCATTTGTCTTTTGTGGAGTTGTTTACACGTCTACAGCGAAGGGTTCGATAGAAGAAAAAGATGTGGCTCAGCTGATAAGCTATGCTAGCTTCCTCTGTCTTGATGGTGTAGGAATGAGAGCCAAAAAGAGCAACATTTTGCTACATTTCACTGTTTTAAATGCTGGTGTGACCGGGCCTTTAAAGAACAAAAATCCTCCGAAATATGACTGGTTTCGAAGTAAAGGCTCAAGACAGCTAAGAACATGGAAAACAGATTTAAAAACTACTTTGAAGCCAGCTGCCATTTTGTCAGATTATGAGTCACAGCTTTTGGATGTACGAACGTCTTTTCTTCAGGCAGATTCTCCCTCAAATCTTCAGGGAAAAAAAGAAAACCTGTGAAAAGCTTTTGTTTGTGCCGGTTACGAAAACCACTGACAAATGTTATTTTAATTTTAACTCCGTACTAGTGTGCCCGACTCTTTTCTCTTCAAACATTCAGACAGCAAACCAACATTTACTTAACTCCTCAAAGCAAATACATTCAATCATTCATCAGAAAAATATTCAATTAAAACTATACACCTGCAAAAATAAAAGTCTCTTGGCTTTCTAAGGCTGTGCGTCCACCAGGAGCTTCTCTTTGCGGTGCTGCTTCCTTGTTTCGCCTTGCAGCAGCGCGACGGAGAGCTTCAGTGATGCAGAACGCTACGAGTTCAAGAAACTATGAAGACTTGAAGCAAAGAAAGAAGCATTTCTATTGACCTGAAGCAGCAGCCGGAGCTTCGTGCGAAAACCCCCGACTGCTGTTGACCAGTCGCCCAGTGGACGGAGTTGGAGACCCTCCCCCCGTTTGTCTGTCTGTTGAGGCCAGCCCTGGTATGCATTTGTAAATACAGTATTTCAGATATATGTAGTCTTATCATCTTTAAATCTGACCAGGACACTACAGCGGCAGAAGCGATACATAAAGAAGCTCATATTTTGTTTTCTATTATTCTTTTTTGTCGGAATGGAACTAGTTTCGACTAAGCCTACCAAGCCAACATGTAGTTATGTATTGAATAAAAGGCTATTTATCTTTTTTTGTTTGTTTTTGTTTATTACAGGTGTGTATGATGGTGTGCAGGACGACAGAGAGAGAGAGAGAGAGAGAGAGAGAGAATCAACGAAGGGAGGAAACGGAAGAGAGACGAGAGAGAGACAAAGAAAGGATGAAAAGTAAGAGAAGGGATGAAGTGACAGAGAGAGGAAAAGAGGGAGAGATGGAAGGATGGTTCAGGCAGCACGATTCTGGGTTTACTGTCAGAGTGTGTGTTGTGTGGTCGTTACCGTTGAATCCTTCTGCGCTTCGCCACCATTTTGACAGTTTCTTAACTGCTTTTTTGTTGTTTTATTCATGTTGTTGTTTGTTTGTTTGTTCCTTGTCGGTTTTAAACAAAAGATCCACGACAGTCACTTGGTCATACGAGCATGTTCGTCGGAACAAGAAGTGCAGATTGGCTTAAGTTTCTTTTTTTTTCTGTGTGTTTTTTTCCTTTGCTTTTCTTCAAAAAAGGGTTCCAGACAGAGTGGCTACAATAATAATAATAATATAATAATAATAATATAATAATAGCACTTGACTTCACTTCAGCACAGTAAAAAAAGAAAAAAAAGAAAAGAAAAAAGGTCCAAAGGTGCTTTTTTGTGTTTTGTTTTTTAAATCTGATTTGATGTGAAGCGAAGTCCCCCCTCTTCCTCCTCCCTCCCCCTCCTCCTCCCCCTCCTCCCACCTCTCCTCTCCTCTCAGCGGGGAAGTGGCGGGCGGAAGTCCAGTGCCGGTGAGATGAAGAAGAAGTGACTGAAGTATTGCCAACTGGTCCGTCTTTTTTTTCTGTCTCTTTTTTTTGTAGTGGTTCCACTCTGATTCAGTACGAAAACAGAAAGAGAGACGGCAAAAGAAAGAAAAGAAACAAAAACAAGGTTTCATGCACACACACACACACACACACACACACACACACACACCACTGCTGGCACCATTTTTTTAAAGTCCATCGACAAAAAAAAAAAAAAGCAGAGAGAAAGCGAGAGAGAGGGGCTTTAAAAACAAAAACAGAAACAAAAAAAGGAAAAGGAAAGGAGGATTTTGGGGGGGACGAATTGCTCCCATTTTACAAAATGTAACAAAATTTTTTTTCCGCAAAATTTTACAAATCTGTAGCAATACAGGAAAAACAAAACAAACAAACATATATCCTATTTACAAGAAGAAGAAGAAGAAGAAGAAGAAGAAGAAGAAGAAGAAGAAGAAGAACCCTTTTTTTAAAGTGTAGTGAGAATGCAGCAGATCCAGCTTTGGCACTCGGCGTTTTGTTTGTTTGTTTGTTTGATTTCTCTTGTTTGTTTTAAATCCACCCTGTCTGTCTGTCTCTTCGTCTGTCGGTCGGTCGGTCGCTGTGTACAGTCAGACTGCTGCTGCAGGCACACATTCAGTGCTCCGGTTCACCGTCTCCACGGCAACGCAGGTCACCCACAACATCACCTCAGCAACAAACATCCGTCCCATGGAGTTCACGACCTGCTAATCCCCCCTCTCACGAGACGGACGCCGCTTCCTCCGCGGCAACTTAAAGGAGAAACTCGGGGTTTCTTCTTCTGGGGTTTACAGTGAAGTGCTCACTATGAGGCTGAGTTCTCCTAAAGGGAGAGTTCACAGCGTTTAGACGATCGTTGAGGTTCAGAGGGTTGATAAAAGCAAGCCGAGCTTCCTTCTGAGGGGAACGTTTAGAAAACGCTTCAGTAAAGGGAAGGTTTGAAGGACTTCTGTGAGGGGCTTGAGACTTTCAGGTTGGCTTTCATACCACATGTAGCACAAATTTTAACCAACTTTTCATCTGCTACTCTTAGGAGTTGATTGGCTGATGAGGATAACCAGCAGGTGGAGCTAATTCTCCAGTCGCTGCCTTAAAACCATTGCAGAAGAAGATAATAACATTTAAAAATGCAACTTGGCTGCGGGCTGAAAGCGTTCGGCTGTCCTGTTTAACCTCTGACCACACAGAAACTATTAAAAGATGGTTTAATTTGAGGAATTAATTATTTGAGCCTTTCACGCAGCCTGCCCTTCTGCTGATTACTAACCACCGCTGTGTCCCAGTTTCATTCATTTTCACTAATTCTTGATTATTTCACATATTCCCATTGGAAAATTAACAAAAAAGAAATTCATTTAAAAGATTCCACTTTTGATGCTCAGATGCATCAGAAACAGAAGAAAGCAGCTGAATCTCAGAGAATCAAAATGTTCCTTCAACAAACTTGAGGAAAAGTTTTCTAACGTTTCTAACTGAATACTGACAACAAAAAGGCCCACAAACAAACTTTTAAACGTCCCCCCTGCTGAAGAGGATCATCAGCCACTCATACTGACCACTGACAAACTTAAAGGGGCGGCTGTTAAAGGGGCAGCACCTTAAAAGCTGCCCCTCTGATTGGCTGGCAGCTTTTTCAACTGTGACTTCCTGGGAGGGTTCAGGCCTTGTGCTTGAACGGGACTCTCGGTCAGTATATAATTCCACCTTAAAAGGAAGCTTCAGTGTGTTGAGCTCTCGCACGTTTGATCAAATGACAGCATTCGGAAACCTTCACCTGCATGTACCTGCAGGCGAACACCTGGATGTACCTGCAGGCGAACACTTGCATGTACCTGCAGGTGAACACCTGGATGTACCTGCAGGTGAACACCTGGATGTACCTGCAGGTGAACACTTGCTTGTACCTGCAGGTGAACACCTGGATGTACCTGCAGGTGAACACTTGCTTGTACCTACAGCTGAACACCTGCATGTACTTGCAGGTGAACACTTGCTTGTACCTACAGCTGAACACCTGCATGTACCTGCAGGTGAACACCTGGATGTACCTGCAGGTGAACACTTGCATTGCTGTGAGAAAAGAGAAGAGACGAGACATGAGCTTCACTGTAAAGGATTTCAATGATCTTCACAGATCACTGAAATCTGAATTTAACCTTCCACTCCTCTGATTTCACTTTGTCTTATTTATCTCTCTGTTGCCACATCTGTGGAGGGGGTCACTTCAGGTCGAGACACTGACGGGATTACCTGCGACTGGACGGAGGACGATGTTGTGTGTGATCTGGGATGCGACAATCAAGAGATAAAAAAAAATTGTTAAAAAATAAAATGAAAAAAAATCTGATGATTATAAAACTCTTCTTTTGTTGCTCCGTTCTCCTTCCACCTCCTTCTCTTTCCTCCTGTAGGTTTCCAGCAGCAGCGGCGGCGACAAATCCTATTCGCACCTGAAATGGACAGCAGAGGGGGGGGAGGGGAAAAGGCTTTAAAAACTGCTTCTCAGCACAAGAGGAATGTCAGACTGAAAAAAGAGGAGGAAACAAAAGGGGAAAAAACCTAAAGAGAGGGGGATTAAAAAGCAATTGTTGTGCCAGGAGCCGCTGTTCCCGGCCGCCTGGTGCTGCTGGGAACATTGTGAAACAACGGCTTTCTCATCGACGGCGGCCCTGAGCGGCCGGCGCGCTCGCACATAATCCAAACTGTGTTGGAGTCGTGTTTTGTGCTGGAGTGATTAAACAAGGCAGTGATTACAGGACACACACACACACACAGATGAAAACTCAGGCGTTCAGGTTTCCAAACCGCACAGAGAAGCTGACCGTCTTTACATTGCACAGTCGGCCTTCGCGTTCATTTCTCTTCCTGTTCTGATCTTCTCAGACGCTGTCAGAGTCTTTACAGCCGTGAGCCTCCCGCCTGCTGTTTCGGCTGCCCCAAACGTTTCCTCTGCACTCGCTCTTCACATTCTGAACGTCAGCAGTTAAAGAGAAGAGCGAAGCTTTCCTGATCATCTGGACGAGCGGCGAGCAGCTGTTCCATCGGCTCTACAATCAGATACTGTTACACAACAGCTGACGGCCCAATATGGCCGACAGCGGGTGCGTTTCACTCGCTTCACGCACACAAACAGCAGAGCGTACAGGATGACACACGGCGAAGTCCAGCAAAAGCAACAGCATCACTGCAATCATTTTTACTGTGTTACTTTGCAAAACAAATCATTTGGAACAGAAACCCAACCAGCCTGGTGTGAGGCCTAAACCACAAAGCTGGGTTTGAATTTAAATATCAGCTAAAAGTCTGAGAGGTCGTCTTGCTGTCCACATCGTGGAAGAGCACAGGATCGTCCCTGCCATGGACGTCTGCGGTCCAGCAGGTCGTTTCATTAACACGTCGAAACATTTCGCTAAATCTGAAGGAAAGTTTGTGCGCGTGCTGAAAGAGCAACGCAGTTTTATTAAGCTCGATGTTGTAACCTGATGAACTCCTGTCCTAATGTCCCATCAGTCCTGGTCCTGGTCTGACCTGGTCCTGGTCTGACCTGGTGCGGGTCTGACCTGGTGCGGGTCTGACTTGGTGCAGGTAAGATCTGGTGCTGGTCTGACCTGGTGCGGGTCTGACTTGGTGCAGGTAAGACCTGGTCCTGGTCTGACCTGGTGCGGGTCTGACCTGGTCCTGGTCTGACCTGGCCCTGGTCTGATGGGACATTAGGACTGCAGCGATCTGAAATGTTTCCGACAGCACAGAGCAAAAGTGTCTTTTTCTGAACATCAACAGAAGTTGAAAAGCGATTACTGTGAGTTCGATTTGAAGACGTCGGTGACCTGGAAACAGGTAACGTTCAGCGTGTGCTGCTGCCTCTGTGTTTTACATCATAATGATGACAGGGAGGGAGAAGCACTGACGCATTTTGGCAATTAAACCTTCATCTATAAGCTACGACTGCTGATAAGTTATTATGGGATGCTGCGCCGCGCTGGGCTGATTAAATGAAGCCCCGAGCTGCTGTGATTAGTGAGACAGGACAATGGATGGCGTGCACACACACACACACACACACACACACACACACACACACACACACACACACCCACACACACACACAAAAGCCATCGCACCACATCAATTTGCGCTGCAGGAATTTGTTTTTGCCACATCAATCGTTACGACTCTTTAATATAATCTGGGCAGTAGCATCAGTCTTTATCCCTCTTTATTAGCATCATCTGCCCCCTCCAAAGGGAACAAAGTATTACTCTGGACTGTTGTGTGAAGCCACACGATGCGGACCAAGCAGTCCCACTGGACTCAGGTCCCCAGACAAGTCAAAACCTTCAAGGCCTTTTTAAGGCTGCAGTTACCGGCTGCTGTTAACACGGCTGACGTCTTACGGGGGTTTTTAAAAACGCGCTGGCTCAACCAATCAGCTCACACTTGAGTCTGGACCAATCACGGTATGTGGGTCAGGGTTCAGTTTCATATCACTGCTCAGTCTCAGACTCTGAGGTTTTTGTCTTTTGACAGTGAAGTGAAGCGAGTTTTAGATCGAATATAATTTAACCGCTTCATCCATCTTCTTTCATACGAATCTTTGTGCTTATTTCATGATTTATTTACTCCTTTCACCAAACATGCCCTCTGACTTGTCTTTCCATTTTCCATTTCTTTTGCATCTAGTGCTTGGTAATTGTTTTCAGTGCTGTTTTTGTTCATAGTTGTCTCTTTCATCCACCTCTTACCTTGGCCTCCACTAAAACTCTGATTAAAACAGTATAATATCAGAGATGTATAATTCACTTTCATGATGTTTTGCTGAGTTATGGAGTCTTTGAGAGCCAAATATGAAACTTTCATTTCTGTTTGTATTGTGACGACAGGAGACGCAGACCATTCAGTAACAAATCTGAAGTATTTGTACTTGAGTATTCTCATTTTATGCAACTTTACTTGTCTACTCCACTACACAAGCGCATGTTGAACGTTACACTGGCTTTATGTTAAAACTCTTCAAGATGAGGCTGGAAGTTTGCTTTGTAATATCATAACTTCTGAAAGCCACCTTTTGATTTATGCGGTAATGAGGCTTTTGGTGTTACTGTTAATTGCTTTCTCTGCAGTCTGCATGTGTGTTATACAAAAGGAATCAGGAGAAAAGCTGTGCTGGAGGGCGGAGTGCAAAGGTAACCGCCTGGGAAGATGGGATGAGAATTTAAAAAGAATTTGATACTCAGACATTCACAGTTTCTCTCTTTTGTGGTGCAGGCAGGTGGGCCTCGAACATCATATGCAAAACACGCAGGCAAAAAACTAACTGTGTGTTTGGTGCACTACAAACAGAAAAATGCAGAGTGGAAGCAGTTATGTGAGAAATGTCCTTCCCTTTTAAACACAAACTGAATCCTTGAGGCTGAGGCAGGAAGACGAGGCTACAGACGCTCTCTCATTTAATCACATCTCAAAGAATCTCAAAGAAAAGCCTGCGCAGCAGCTCGCATTTACTCTCAGCGGAGCCTGAGCCCAATGGCAGAAGAAGAGCTGATGTTCCAGAGGGGAGGGGCTTCGCAACATCTCAGCTGTCACTGCCTTGGCGGGACGAACCCCGCCCGTCTGGCACTGGAGGTGCTTTAAACAAACACCACCTGAGCGTCGCCTCCAAGACAGGCGGAAAGCGTCGGGAAGACAGACGAGAGAAAATAAAGGTCACTGGAAACCGTTCTCGCCTTTTCCACAGCGCAAATGTCACAACTTTCGTGTCCTCCTGAGATTTTACAGCAAAGACGCACCTGAAGCCTGGACGAGACCAGGAAATGTATTCAGATTTGTGTCCCCTGAGGGCTGTCATGACCACAGGACACGTTGGACTTCACCTCGTCTCCCATGACTCTTTTGAGTCGATTAAACAATAATGAGCTCGCCGTCGCAGCGTGACGGGGATCAGAGCGAGAGGCGGGACCCAAAGTGCGTTTACTTCCTGTTTTCCTTTGGGGTAAAGCCAGTGAGATGTTCCATTGGTTCTTCTTTCAGTACGTGTCTTATGTTGACACTTCGTGTGTTTGAGGCGACTTTGGAGTCAGCGAGGACTTCAGGAACGTATGGCTGCAGTGATTAGTTGGACTCTAACTCGATATGCACGTTAACCGTTAAGTTTGAAGCAGTCAGACTGAGAAGATCCCTTCTTCTTCAGTCGTCGTTCTGATGAGAAAAGTCTTTTCTCACGTCCCAGTTCCACTTCCCACCTCTCACTCAGTTTTCAGAGAGCTGGAGTGCGAGTCCTAACTTTCCGTCAGCAGCGTTCGGTGGCTTCCAGCGTCCACGTGCCACAGTCGGTCATCCGGGAGCCAAACTGATTTGGAGAGCAGAACTCGGCTGGCACCTGAACTGAGACGAGTGTGTGGCCACAGTCACAAACTGCCAGAGTTTAGCTCGTGATCATTTATCATCGTGCTCACAAACCGGATCGGCTCTAACGAAAACGACTGCCTGCTAAATGTGCCGCAACGCGAAGGTCATTAACGGGCGAAAAGTTTGTGGCAGGCCTTCACGTGTCGGACATTAACGCTTCAATTCTGCGATCTGTGTGAAGAGCCAATCCCATGCAAATGAGCGCACAGATGATGCGTTCGGTGTGTTCCAGCGTGATGTGTGGGCTGAAGCCGAGAGGTGGAGGGTGGAGGAGTTTAGCTGCAGCAGACTGAGGAAAACCTCCAACCACACAACTCTGCCCGCCTCCACGTTATGTCACACTACATGCCAGGTCACACACCTGAGCCACGGCTGCTTTTAACTCACAGCGCTCAGTAAATCAAAGTCATGAAGCATCATGGGAAATGTTGGGCTCGTCGTTCCATTGGCGCCCGCAGACCAGAGCTGTGCAGGTGAACTTTGGCTGCAAGTCTACTGTGTTCCCCGTCACGTATCTTGAACTCGACTTCCTGGATTGTCTTTCTCTTTTTGTGAGGCGTGTGGAGGCTCATTAATGCGAGTAAAGCCACAGCAGCGGGCGCCGACGACGGCGTCTGTCGTTCAGTTACGGCTTCGTCCTCTGATGCGAGGCTGTTTTCACTCAGAACGATGTCTCGTTTTAAACAAAGCCGTTTCTTTGTCAGGTGAGCGCGGTTTGTTCGGCTTTGTTAAGGAATAAAAACATTGTGTTAATTCGTGGATGTAAAGCGCAGACGTAATCACAGACGGTCAGTGTGCAGCTGACAGGATGTCAGTCACTCTGTGCACACACACGATGACGCTTCTACTTTAACATGTTGTCTTTATATTTAACTTTTGTAAATTTGGGAGAGGTTATTCTCTATTTTTAAACTGAACAGATTTTATGTCTTTAAGTGTGAAAACCAGATTTCCTCAGCAGCATTTTGCCTACAAAGTCTTTCTGAACTGAACTCAAAGTGTTCCAAAGTCAGACTGAAGCAGGAAAAAAGCAACAAAGAGCATCACTGACAAGAACGTTTTTATTTACAGAGTCCACAGTTGTTGTTGGTTATTCAGAACGCTGCATATTGATTATTGATTTTAGCTGTCAAGTGCTGATTTTGAAGCCGTCCAAAAGCAGTGACAGCCCCTCAAACGTGACTTTGTCAGCGGCTCCTTCCTGTTTGTGTCGAGCAAATCATTTGAACAGATTCTGTTTTGATTAGGCAAAGCTGGATAGAAACATGAAAACTTTGAGTCTCCTGTCAGAAGAGACAGTGGAGGGAAGCAGCGGCGGCGCACTCTGTCGTCACACTCTGCCCCAGGCGGAGCCTTTCATCCATCAAACTTTACCACACCGGGGGGCTGCTGCTATTTTGGGCCTCCGATAACGGCTGTGTTGTTTTTCTCCCTAAATTTTCCTGAAGTTGGTGTTTGTTTCCGAGCAGTTGTAGCCAAAACTCACACAGCTACACACACAGACGGCGGGTGGATGGAGCCGTTCTGTTTGTTGCCTGGGACGGAGGTGCTGGCTTCAGCTCTAACGGACCGGCGAGTGGGTGGGAGGGGGGGACGCCGGGGGACCATCGGGGCCTCGCTCGGCTACATCACTTCATCGCTTCCACAAACCTGCAGCCTCAGATCAGCCAATCAGAAGAGTCCGCAGGTCTTTTCACAGTGAAGTGCAAAGAATGGCCTGTTTTATGTTCAGGGCCGATTGGGAATGTTGGGCTCTCTGTATTACAGTTTAATTAAAGAGTTTGGTCTGGACCTGCTCTAATTGGAAAGCGTCATGAGATAACTTTTGTTGTGAATTGGCGCCATATAAATAAACTGAATTGAATTGATTGTGGCGCTGCTGTAAACTTTTCAAACCTTCGAGGAGGAGACAAACGCATTCATCTCGTTTGTTAGATTATGAGAAACACAAAAAACCTTCACAGGTCACTTCAACGTCCCCCGTCAGCACGCACATGAAGCCCGAATCACAAACGCACCACGAGAAAACTGAATTCACGCTCAACACACTCAACAGCGTGAAAGCAGGCCGTTTGTCATTTCTGACATTTCATAGAATAAGTGATCATCATTCATCCAAGAAATAATTAACGCTTGCACTGACGGTGAATGTAATTCAGTTGCAGGTCTAATTAAAAGACATTGGCCTTTTAACGTGTACAAAATGTTTTATTTTGGACATGAATGCACCTTTTCAGGGAGCTGTCTACACTTCAGGGCCTTCGCGTCTCGTTTCCTCAAAGGACTTTAACCCTCCTGATCAGCAGCTTCATCACAAAATAGAAAAAATGTCACACATCAAAAACAGCTCAGGACCCCAACTCCTCACCGTTTATCCAGTCAGCCTCCCAGACGCGTCCTCCGCCATCTTCCTGTCCCTGTCCAGGAGCAGCTCCCGTCCTCTCCTCGAGTGTCCGTCCTGCAGCCAGCTCCCGAACACGTCCCGCACTCCCCCCGCGACTCCGCCGTTCTGTCCTCCGTTCTTCAGCTCGGCGGCGTTCTGCTGCCTCAATCTGTTCACAACAGACGCAAAACTTCAGCTGTGGAATTAAGATGCGCTTTACATGGAAAACGTTATTTTTCATACGTTCCTCTCTGAGCGAACAAACACGAGTCAACCTGTAGTTAAAGCGGCAATGAAGGCGACTAAAACAAATAAACAAATAAATAAATAAATGAAGCAGATTTCCAAATTTCTTCTGAAATCTGCTTTTTTTTTTTTTTTTAAAGGCGGTTGTTTTTCTAGCTGTCAATCATTTGTCGACAGCTAAGAGACCGAGTCGACTGCTCGCAATCAGATTTAACAAAAGTGGGTCATAAGTGGCACATTTTTAATTATAATGAGGCGAAACTAATAATCCAAATAATTTCATTGTGAAGGAGGACGCAACAGATCAACTGTAAGAGAGGAGACGGAGCCCACCGAGGACGAGGCGGGAAGAAAACTGGGACAAACTTCATGACAGGGCTTCAATTTATGCACAAAAATAATCAAATTTTACTCCGTTAGATTAAAAAGATGAATTTTAACTGTCAGCTCTTATGAAAAGTGAACCCTGCTGTCAGTCTTCAGCAGCAGCTTTGGAATATTTTCATTGCATTTACAGGAAATAAGCAGCAAAAATGTCTCGGCGTTGCACGTCTGCGTCGCTGCCTCGTACATCACTGGCTTCTCCTTATTGTGCACAGAGTTTTATAAAACCAACAGCAGCCAGAAGGATTTCAATGTGCCGTTAGTGCAGTGTGGTGCTTTTCAAAGGCTGAACCCAGAGCTGACTCGTGGGAAGAATAAAACTCTTGCTCAAATTATGGTGGAGATATTGGTTTCCCACCTAATGGCTCTGTTATTTGGCCAAAGATGTCCCAAGCTCCTGGAAAGGAAGGCAGACTAAATAAAGTCCCGTAGATTTCTAGGTTAATGTTCTGAAAACAATGTTAATGTGGCAAGTAGAAAACAACAGCACAAACCCCACGAGGGGGAATTTATTTTGATGCACAGGTCACTGTGGAAGTGTCAGTGGGTAGAAAACGATGCTGAAAGCACGGCTGCTGCAGCTCACTGAACCCTGAATGCAGACCATATCGGAGAGAGGAGCTCTTTTTAGTGATGACAGAAAAGCTTGTGTCCTGCACAGACTGATTTTGTGACTTGGGATTTCGGTCTGTATAGGTAAAATTTGCTCTTTAAATTGCCGGTCAATCCCACCGTGTTAGACTCCAACATGCTATCTGTGGCAGACATGAAGGAGGAGCTGGTGATGAAGAGAAAAGCTGCCTTATAGAACAGACTCAGTAAACATGTTCAGCGTAGGATTCATGAAACTGCACGGCCACAAGGAAAGAAATTAGACCAAAAATGGTCAAAAATGTGAGATAAGATTTAAAAATGTGATGTGAGCATGGCGTACCAAGCCGCACACAAATACCAAGCAATATGAACACCTGAAACTGTTTAACAAAAGCACACATCACAACCTGAGTAAATGTTAACATTTTTAGAATTTTTAAATTAACTTTCACTTTTGCAAAGCTTCCTGTAAGTCTGAAAACATCAGTGACATTCTTTTGTATTTATCCACAGATTAAACATTTGTGCACAGATCGCCTGACACACACAGATCCACAAACGCATGCTGCGTTTAAGTGCCAGGGGAAAACTGGGACATCTGGCCTTTCCGTGAATTTGGAGACCACGTAATACACATGCGACCGCTCTGAGGCTGATTTCTCTCCACACTCCTCATCACATCTTTGCATCAGCATCAGCATTTGCTGTGACTACACCCGGTCCTGATGCAGCACTGTGACGTGATGTACTGCAGCACCAGCAACGTGACAGATGATTTCCAGCCCGGGTGTAGCTCACTCGTCAATGCATCACAGTGAAAGCACTAATAATGAGGAGTATCTGAGATCTATTGTATGTTTTAGTGGGTCCGAACGGAGCTAACAAAACAAAAAAACAAAAAAAACCTCGTGTACATTATCATGCAGTGAAGAAGAGGAACAGTTCAGTTCATTGTCTCCTCAGGCCCATGAGGAAAGTCTGGTGAACTTTCTTTCATTTCTGGAGCTTCACAATAAAACAGCGTTGCAGCGGTCGACTCGAGAAGCTTGGAACTAAAATGTCAAACCAACTGAAAAGAAACAAGCTCCATACAGCTTACAATCTCTGCACACCTCAGCGTTGAGCATTTAATGTTTTTCAGTATTTTTTTAGGCTTTAAACCAACCCTGCAGCTTCTTCAGTTGCTTAGCAGAACGCGGCAAAGCTGTTTTGCAGTGAAGCTGCTGAAGTGATTTGCGGACTAAGAACCTTCACCTGACTTTCCATCAGCATGAGAGGGAGGGCACAAATGTGTTCTTAAATGCCACTGAAAGGCCGCTCTGAAAAAAAAATAAAATCCGTGTCTAAAAAGGACTTTTTTAACCTGTGAATACAGTACCTGCCAGCAAACCGGTCTTGGAGCTCATCGTGCTGTTGAATGCTGAGGCTGTTAGCCCGCTGCTCCATTAGCCAGCCCAGCTCAACCTCCAACACCTTACTGTTGTTGTTGTTGTTTGTTAGGGCTCCTTCCTGACAATGCCGAATGATGCTGGGGGGAGCGTTTTCTGGAGAGCACACAGGTGGCCCCTGCCCTCCATTTACTCCATTGTTGGAAAAAAGTTCCGTCAGGTCCATGTTGCCGCTCTGCAACCGGCTGTCATTGAACCAGCGGGCGAGTTCGGTGCGAGCCAGTCCCGTCCGACCCTCCACCTGGCTGAACTCCTCAGGGGAAGGCCACCGCGTTTGAGCAAAATCGTCCTTGAGGAGCGCCAGGGATCGGCTGTCTGGAGGCACTGAGCAGGAATTCGGGTTGGCGATAGAGGGGGCGATGGCTCCAGGAGCAATGATGGGCACGCTGGGTGAGGGTGGAAGAGGGCCTTTAAGGTGGCCCACGCCAGTGTTTGGCTTGTGAATCCCATTCAGCTGTAGAGTTTGGTGTTGCTGTTGCTGCTGATGTTGTCCTTTCTTGTTGACGGCAGCGTTGCCACCAGCTCCCATCCTCTTGGCGCCCATGGAGTTGAGAAGGGCTTGTTCCAAGTTGTCCCGTAGTGCACGGCGCTCCGCAAACCAACTGTCGATTTCCTGGGGAGACAGGCGGGTAGTGCCTGCTAGATTGTCCACATCGCTTTGTGTTGGAAAACTGTTCCTCAAGAAGTTCTCCTCTAAAATCTTTAGCTGTTCAGCTGTCTTTCCTTTCATCCTCTCCAGCAAAGGGAATTGGGTCAGCACAGAGGACTTTTGCTGAATGTCTATTTTCGGCGCTGCTGGAAGCTCACCACCATCCAAATGTATGGCTCCATTGTTGTGAGCAAGAGAGGTCTGATCGTGGGGCCATTTGCCATCTGTACGAGATGTTCCATTGGCCTCAGCCAGAGGAGTGGGTACCTTCTCTCCTCTGGGGTAGCTGGCTTTTAGGTCCACTCCTTGCTGCTCTTTTAGCTTCTTGCTGTCCAAGGGAAACCCTGGAATCTGTGACGGGGCTTTGGCCGGAGCGCGAATGGACTGGATGATGGTTGGCCTTCTTATCTGCGGGGTAATAAGTGGAGGGGAATTTGGCAGCTTGAGATCAGCTGCCGGCATTGCATGGGTGTTCAGGTGCTTTTCTTTGGAGGTGATGGTCGAAGTCAGAGGAATAAGAAACGAGTTTTTGAATGGTGGGGCACAGATTGGTGGGGGAGCTATCATTGGTCTTGTTAAAGACTCTGGAAAGACTATGGAGGGCAACGACACCACCGGCTTTGTCTTCAGGTTTCCTAACGTTGAGAGGATCTTCCCTTTGGACGACGACGATGGTGAAGATGATGATGGTGGTGGCATTAAAGGCACAGTAGCGGATGACCTCTTCATCTCTGCAGTGGCCAGGGGAACTGCTACAGGTCTCTTCATCTCTGTGGGAACAGGAGGTGGAGCCATTGGGAGACGGTCTTTCTGGGGAGGAGGTGGTGGAGGAGGAGCCATGAGGACCTTGTCTTTAGGGTCACCAGAATGGGGGGCAACTGCCATTATGGGCCGCTTAGACTCGGGGCCAAACACTGTAGTCGGGTGTGTTCGTTTAAGAGAAAGGCTGGAGCCACTGGCAAGTCCAGTGTTTGAGTTTGTGGTGGCGACTACACTTAACCCATTGGACGAGGTTGTCCGTACATGACTTGGATGTCTTACTGTTGTGTGGACAAGAGGCTGCTGGGAGGATTTGGCAGATGGCTGAGAGACCGGGCTCGTAGGCAGGACGGTGAACGTATGGTGAGCGGGAGGGATGGAGCCATTGAACATCTTTTTCCTGGCTTCTTCCACCTCCTCTGGGGACCAGGTTATGCCTTGCTTCAGCCGCTGGGTGGTGAACCAGACTTTGATCTGTTCCTCTGGGTGCTTGGAGGCAGCTGTCAGCCATGACAGCTCTGCATGTGTTGGGTAAGGAAACTTGTTAAAGGAGGTGATCAACGTCAAGTTGTCATCTAAAGAAGGGTTATATTTGGTGGTGTTCAAGGGAACAGCTATTTTTGGTACAGAGTTAAAGTTGGGCGGGCGCTGGAGCATAGGGGTGACATGGGAGAGCCCTTGGAGGATGGTGGGTTCAGGGATGATGACTGTTCCATTGATGTTCACTGCTGTGATTTGATCCTTCTGGATCAGGCCGTCTAGCTGGCTTTTCAGCTCGCTCCCTTGGAAGAGCGACTGGATACTGTCTGGGGTTTTCACCGTGGTTGCTACACATGGTGGAAACCCAGAACTGCTGTTGCCTTCACCCTGTTCATTTGTCACTTCGCATTCAACTGAATTGTCCTTGCCTTCGATTGTCTGCTCTAAGATAGTCTGATTGTTCATTTTTATCCTCTTGAACTTGAAGTTTGTCTCGCCCGGGTGCTGGCTCTCATTGTGCTCTGTGAGTGAGTCAAACTTCTTGGTGTTGAAGTTGCAGACAGCACAGAGGTACAGCGGGTTGAGAATGACGTTGGGATGGCTGGAGTCCACATGCTCTTTAAAGTCACTCAGGTTCTGCGTTGAAAACGGACAGTATTTGCACTCGTAGCCTCTGGGCTGCTTTTTCTGAGACGCTGGGTCAGATTCAACCTCTTCCCTATCCTTCTCCTCTCTGGCTTCCGCATCTTCAATGACAGGGGGTTGGTCTGCTTTAGCCGCTTGCTCCTCTTGTTCTGATGGCTCAGGATTCTGGCTTTCCACTGGTTTTGGAAACGTCTGCTGGTCTGGATTCTCTGGATCCTCCTGCCGAGCGTCTTGACTCTTTTCTGCAGATCCAGATGAGTCTGACCGTTCTTTTTCTGTCACATCATTGCTTGCCAGTGTTTCCATGTCCATTACTTCCTCAGGGTCATCTTGCTCTTCAGGCAGGTCGCTGATGACCCGAACCATGCAGGGTGTGGAGGACTTTCTGCGACTGGACATGATGGCTGCTGCTGGTGGCGGTGGTGATAATGGTGGTGCTGGTGCTGGTGCTGCTGATTGCGTTGAAGATTCTGCGGTTTTTGGCTGCTGCTGCTGCTGGTGCTGCTGCTGGCTGAGGATGTCAGTGTGTGGGTTTTTGACGGGACCTTACTGGGGGGAGTCGGGGCTGATGGTTGTGGGTACTGGTAGGCGGGTGGAGGTGGAGTCTCCAGCATGCGAGAGGGAGGGCGAGAGCCGGCTGACGGCGCTGGCCCAGGACCGGTTGTGCAGTGGCGTCTCCCGCTCACTGGCAGTGTCAGCTACCAACCTGGGCGTCATGGGAGGGCATCACAGACAGCAGCGGCGCTCAAGCTGCACGGAGACAAACACAGAGAGAGAAAATTACATGTTAATATTGTTTGTGTTCAGTGAGCTGCGTTTCAGTCGCTTGGGGGAAGACTAAAAGCAGAGAAAAATACGTGTTAGAAAAACATAGAGGAAAGTCATGCTGACAAATGCATGATGGGCAGCAATAGAAAGAGAACAAAATGGATAAATTGGACTTTAACAAACAGGCAAAGTATACTTTTGCTTGAAGTACTCTGTTTATTTATTTAGAGATGTGAAATCAAGGATTTAACTGAGCAACATCAACAGAGATTTATTCTCACTGTGGTCACTTATGCACTGTGTTGTACTCCCTGCACTTTGGATCAACTGTTCCTTCAAAGGCTTGAAACAACTTAAAAGCCCCTGAAAACTTTAAATCTCGGGTATTTTCTACAACATTAAATATTAATGAACAACCAAAGCAACAAAGCTCCTAAAGTTGAACAGTGAAAAACTCAGAACTGGGCTGCAGCTCGATCAGATTTAGTGGATGCTGGCCTGGCATCACAAGCGACAGCACTGATTCAAACGTTAAAGGACAGAAACGTGTCTGACAGTCGGCCTCAGGCGCCACTTATGGATGGAATTAAAGTGAAAGTAAATTATTGTTCCCCTCAAGGACAAAAGACAGCGAAATCGGTAATACGAGAAAACTACGTGGAACTTGAATTACTCTTAACATCAGCCTGTTGGCGTGTCTGCCAGGATGCGTTTGACAAACAGTTTGCGCTCAGTGAAAAACAAACGAGGAGACTGAGACGACGCACTCGAGCTCATGTCAGAGGACAGATATTGATTCAGTGAGGCCCCTCCCACCTGTTTCTGACCGTCACACAGCTCCACATCAAAGACGGGAGGTTTCGCTTTGATAACAACATGACATTTTGCTCGCCAGCCCTGGCTGTCCTCTACAGTCCGAGCCAGGTTTCTGTGTCGTCGCCCGTCCTGACCGCCGCAGGAGCTTCATCTGGTCCAGCTTAATCAGACGCTGGCAGACGAGCGTGTGCGCCGACACAGCCGAGGCCAGGCGTTAGAAACGACGCGAGTCTGACTGACAACCTGGAGCGTGACGCCGCGCCCGAAAACTGCAAAGATTCTCAGTGCCACTTAATCAGGGCACGCTGTTCCAGGCCAATCACATGTAAATGCAATAAAGTGAAGCGTCCACAGTAACTACAAAAGGCAAAAAAAAAAAAAAAAGTCTCCAAACTCCAAACCCCATTAAAAAGACATTAAGCGTCTTTCATAGATTTGGGCAAAGACAACTTCACAGGATAATTACCCTGTAATCATGTAATAAGAGAGATCTCCTGACAGCTATCATCCACACAATGGAACTGAGAGAGCGAGGTAAAAACAGATGGAGGGAGAAAGGAGAGAGAGAGAGAGAGAGACGTGCGTGAACAAATATGTGAGGAGAGGGAGAAAAAGGTAAAAATAAAAGGAGGACAAAAGGAAAAAGCAGGTGAAAGGGAGAGCGAGAGGGAGGAGGAGGAGGAGGAGGAAGAGGAGGAGTGATATAAAAAGAGAATGAGAGACGGTGATGAAGAAGCAGCAGAGATAAAGAAGAAGAGAAAGAGAAGAGAGTCTAAAAACTTCCAGCTGATGAAAGAGAACACGCACAAAGCAGAAGACGTTTTAAGTAGGCCATGGCCTGGCAGACAGAAAGAGAGAGAAGACAGTGAGAGAAAGAGAGAGGAAGACGAGGGGGAGAAGGAAGGCAGATAAACATAAAGAGGGAGGAGGAGGAGAGAGGGACAACACAGCGTTTAAAAGAGGCACAACAAAAGGAGACAGAGAGAGAGAGAGAAAGGATAAACAGAAAGCAAAGAGGCAGAATGGAGAGCAGAAGAAGAGGACGAGAGGAGGATAAAACCAATAAAATAAGATTTTTGGTGCATTTTCCATCAGCAGAGTGGAAGCTTTGAAAAGGTGTCCCAATCATTTGGGAACACAAACGCATTTGCCAGTAAAATTGAGACTATTTCAACACTTAATTAGTATTGGGCAAGCTGTTATTTGTCCCAAGTGTCACTTAATGTTGGACATATTTCATGCTCTCGCAGCCTTGATCAGCTTCTCACCGCCTGCACACGAGGCATATTTTATAGTTTCAGAGCATCCAGAGTCTCGTTTGAATTGTTGTACTGCGCAATGAGACTGAACTAATCTTACGTTATTACAAATCTTATGCATTTACATGGCTGTTTACTGCACCCCTCAGCTAATGACACAAGTCACTGCTAGCACCGTCACACTCCATACTCCTCAGGAACCGACTGAAGTCCTCACGAGACACAGACGACCTACCGAGCCTGATCCGAAAGGGACGCGAAGGCAGCGGAACCCGGTGAGGACGCGTCAGACGTTAAGTGGACTTGGACAGACTGATAAGACAGGGAGGACACCAGCGCTGGCAGCAGCACGATGTTAACAGTTAACAAGCAGCTGTGCAGCACAGAAACATTTCCACATTTTTCCTCCGTCTCGCTCAAAGAACCTGCGGCAACGCAGCAAGACCTACGCGACCTGATTACACTACGTTTAACTTTGGACCCGGGCCAGGTCGTGTCTCGGTCCTGGGTCGGGTGGTTACTAGGAAACCAGAAGACCGGCGAAGACCTCTCGTTCGTACCATCGCAAACTGTCGAGTACGCTGGGCCAGACTCTCGGGCTGAGATTCTTCCACATCAAGAAAACATTCAGGCAAAGTTCTTCGTTCAACCCTTTTAGATACTCAAGCGATTTAGTCCCGCATTTATTGAGTTGAGATAAATTTCAAAAAATCAGAGGTCAACATGGATTCAGCAGCTGCCTTTTCATGATCATGTTCTCGTTTGACCTGCCCTGCCTGGCACACGGCTGCAGTTTGCCACACAGACCTCCTGACTGAACCTGGATGACCCTGATGACGTCAGCATGATGTCATCAGGGTCATCTCCTCTGACACAAGACGTTAGACGGCAGTCCCTCCATGAGGACTAAACTGAGCTCTCTGTGAGACCACCGGACTGAAGGGAAAAAGAAGTTTAAATTTCCCAGACTAAGTAATAAAACAGAGTATTGTTTATTGTACTATTTGTTATTACTGTGGGTGTTGTTATGGTGCATATCAACGTTTCTCTATGTTCCACTAACAGGCCAAACATCTGCTGGTTCCAGCACCTAAAAAATGAGGATGTCTGACTTTTCTTAGTGTTATTTAACCTTAAATTGAATATTTGAAAACAAACACATTTAAATTGGCAATAGACACGTTTATTTTCATTTCATTATTATGAAGTAAATGTTTATCGCTCAGCCTAACGGTTATAGAACAAAGACACAATCAGCATTTAGCTCGTTCACCATAAATCAGACTTTCACTCTGCAGTTCTGTCTGCCTCGGGGCATGAAAGTCTCCTCGCTGCTTTAACGCCTCCGTCAGAGACTAAATGAGCGAATAAACTCACAAATCGCACGTTAACTTATCGTTATACCAACTTCATTCAGACAAAATCCTGTACTGATATCCTCGTGGTGTGTTTTGTACTCCACGCATCAAAGTACAAGCCCAAAGCTCACGATCACCACACCCACTTTCAAGTCACACAAAAAGTGAAATGAACTGTCGGCGGTGGAGTTTGATTTCAGTCCATTCGGATGTGCAGCTCTCGTTTTTAAAGACAGCATCAGCCCACAGCAGGTAAGTCAAGGAGGCGAGTTCACGGCAAAATGAGCGTGAAGTCGTTCCCCAAAGAGTTTGTTTGAGCTCTGAGAAAAAAAATCATTTACAGATGCAGCCTTAACACTGACCAAATTTAAACAAATAACGCAGTTTCCATTCATATTTCCTACTTCTGCACACGTTTTGCTTTAAAATGCTTTGCCAGAGACACAGCTGCTGCCAGGTGAGGTGAAGTGGGAAAAGACAGAGAGGCTGATGGGAAAACAGAGATCAAACAAGAGGAGAAAGAACAGAGTGTAGGAGGAGCTGAAGAGAGGAGGAGGTGGAGGGAGACGAGCGTGTAGGAGCCCAAGAACAGGAGAAGAAAGTAGTGCAGCAAAGGAGGCGCGAGTGTGGGAGGAGACGGGCAGACAAACAGAGAGAGAGATGGAGGGAGGGAATCTGAATAAAAGACAGAGGAAACAGATCGGATGATGGAACATAAAAAATGTAGAGGCAGACGGCGCTGCAGGCCGAGGCTTTTGACTCGAGCTGCGACGGCGGCCTGGCTTCACGTCGCCGAGGAGCGCCGCCGCCTCTGCCGGCTCCACAAAGGAAAGGGAAGGAAAAAGAAACACTACAACAGTGTCATGTTTTGCTGCATCACTGGCTCGGCCTCGAGGACTCCGGGCCAACTTCTGACGGGGGGAGTCATATGCCGCTTGGCTGCGTCCCATTTTGTCGGGCTCAGCTCGCCTCCACGCATCCTTGTAATTACTTGTTCAGTATTTGTGTACAGGGGATTGTTCAGAGCACGGCGGCACTCCGTAATTATGGAGAAAATAATGAAACTGCCGTAGTGATAACTGTGATTTGCAAATTGCAAGAAGCGACAAATTTTTCTTTTGAGATGAGCAGGTGAGATGAGTTTGTTCCTCAAGCGAAAAACAAACAAACCTTTGTCCCATTCTTACACTGACAGGCTTTTCAAGGCCAGCTCCAAGCCTTCCTGCTCAATGTAACATTCAGTGGGCTTTTATTTGAAAAGTTCTGTGCAACAGAAAGCTCCACTCCCACAATTCCTCTCCTCCAAATTCTCCTGAAACCAAACTCAGACCAGGATGGGACACCAAAACTCCCCGGTGAAAGTGACACCAAAGTAACCGGAGCGGATGGGCCTGGGCGAGGCAGCTTCTACGGACGGCAATGAAGAAAAACATATCAGATTTTGTCCTCCACCAAGGACGAAGCAAACCATCAGTCTAACCACAAACTGTATCCATCCATCTAATCCGACTGCACTGGAGGCCGTTCAGTTTGCACGTCGAGGCGAACAAGGGCAGAGAAAAGGGCGTCGAGGAAGCCATAACACAGCTCAGAAACAAGAAAGACGCTAATGAGCAAATATCTCGGGAAATGAAATGACAAATTAGGAGGACGAAATGAAGATCGGAGGGAGCCGGTTGCGCTAATAGGAGAGGTTAAAGACGTTTTACTGGGACAAGGGCAACTGGAGGGGCTCACAGGGAGGCTGACGATGCACATTTTGGCACAGAAAGGATCCACTGAAAACTCATCTCGTGGCTATCAGGAGATCTGAATCCTGCAACCGAAAGCTCACAGATTTTCGGGGGGACTCGATACTGACAGCATCATGATATGCTGAGCACAGATCAAACATCATTCCTAAACTTAAAGTGGGGTCATTCATACAAAATCCTTTAGGTCTGTGCAGACTTTAATTGCAGCCTAAGGTTTATGAAATGGCAGTTAGAATGCATGATGTGTGTTAGGTCTGCTGGTGTTGAGCACCGAGAGGAGAAGGCCTCACTGAACGTAATTACATGTTTTGATCTCTTCACCAAACCACTCCAGCTGTGTGTGGCTCCGTGTGCTTCCTCTGCCGTGCTTTTTCTTTGACTCCAGTGGATGAAACTTTATTGTTAATTAGACATCAGGTCAGCGGTCCCTCTCTTTGTTAATCACGTTGAAATCATGCGCTTCGTCCACGCCATCAGGACTCGTGTTTTATCGCCTCACTGTGCTCGTCGTTAGCTTCAGCTTATCGACGTGTGGACGTGAGCGAACACAAGGCGGCACAAACAGACTGTCTGATGCTACGACAATGCAGTGATGCTATTTCTGTGAACAGAGCCCACGAAGCCGTCTCACTCACTGTGAGTAAGTGTGCATTACTGTGTATTCAGCCACCATCATCAGACATCATCAGACTAACTGGGAACAGCGGCGTCATTCACCTGTAGGTGGCGCTTCACTGCAAATGTAACTGACCTGACTGTGACTGCAAGCTCGCTGAGCGCAGAGTTTTGTGATGTCATCAGTGACAGAAGTTTGCTGATTGGACACGTGACTCGGCCGAAGCAGCGGGCGCAGCACAGATTTTCTTCAGGAAACACAAATATTTGAGATGTTCTGCTTGTTGTGTGGTTTTATTTCATTTGTTTTTGTCTTTTTCAGGATACTTTAATATAATTTCACTGACTTATGAATATATCAACAGCCTAAAGTGGTCTTAAAATGACAGTTTTAATATTTATCACGTCCGTTTCAAAAAGATATTCCACAGCTTTCACATTAAAATGCCTTTACAGTGAAGCACGTGTGCAGCCTGCAGACTCACATGTGGCGTCATGAATCATTCGCTCATCACAACAGATGAACGGAGCAGAACAGAAAAGCGCATCCAACGTGCAGCAGCCGCGTTTGGCCGCATCCCAAACAGGTGTGAACCCTGGAACACCTGGTGGGCTCCATGACGGGCCCCTGACCTGCTCCGCGACAACCGCAGACTGGAGGAACAACTGGAGCTCATCAGGCCACTTTCTTTTAAGGCTGTGTCGCACGGAAGCTAAAGGCGTCCCAGTTTTAGAGTCCCCGTGACCCCACCCCCCCGCTCACACACACACACACACACACACAGTCATCACGCACACACAAACTGCCAGATGCATGTGTGTGTGTGTGTGTGTGGATGCTAAATGATTGATCAAAGGATGCCTTTGTGCGGGCACCTCGTGGTGCTAATGCATCATTAACACAGCTGGTAGTATGACCCAGCTCTTCTGAGAGCGCCAGGCTATTTCCAGCAGCTTCCTCTTAAGCTTATAGAGATCCAAATCTCACTCGTGTTATATAAGAGTTCTGCGAAACCTACTGAAACCACGTCATGACTAGTTCTACCTCAGGTTATTTCAGCCGGCCCTCAAACAGCAGGGAAAAAGAGGCCTGAATTTTCACTGGTAAAAGCAGTCTGTCAGAAACACTGACTGAAATTACAGACGGAAAAGTCAGTCAGTCAGTCCTGAAACATAATCCGCCCTGACAGAACTCCAAGTAGGTCTGGGTGCTACTCACAAAACCAAATGTGATCGTTTTGCTCAAGCACTTCGATGTTGATAGCTCGGTGACACTTTAACAGAGAGCCGCAGGATGATTCCCGTTAGCGCCACCTGCAGGACTCAGGGCCGAGACAGGATATCTGAAAGTGAGATTAAATACTGAGCACGTTCAGGCGGTGAAGAGCACCAGCGTCTGTTTTCTCTGTCTGAGCTGTGATGCACAGTAAGGCTGCAGTCACGGATGCACACTAACGGCTGAAGGTGAGAAACCCGGACGCCGACTACGACTCTCCCTGATGATGGCGACAACACCATCAATAAAGCTTCAGATGTGACATGACGTCAAACTCCTGGGCTGACAATGCTGAAACTCAGTGGCCTGTGAAAGAAATAAGTGCAACCCATGAATTGAGATTTCCTATAAAAAAAAACCCTAAATTGTGCTTCTGTTCTTATAATATAATTTGTAATTTCCCAGTTACGGCACTAACAAAGGATTATCTTATCTTCTCTTATCTTATTGTTCCAGTTTTCCTGACTGAAATGTCCAGATGGGACAGGAGACAGATTTCAGCTCAGACTCTCGTGTCCCGCACAGAAACGGGACAGCGGCAGAAAGATGCTGACGACCCCTATGGAAGCCCTGCGGCGCCCCCGAGTGGGTCCCAGCGCCCCATGTTGGCAACCACAGACCAAGGCCAAATGGCACTTGAAGCATTAGATAAGTCAGAAGCTGTAAGTGGCAGCGGGTGGAGGGCGGCGGAGCTGAATGACTGATGGAGCCGGTGAGCTAAGCTAAGCACAGAACCTTGAGCTTTGACACGCCCCTCCAAACTAATTCAGCTAACAAGTCGAATTGATTTTCCAGAATTCTGCTTCTCTGCGACGCTCCGGGTGTCATTTTTGCAACCTGACAAACACATCAGGTGACGTTTGACGTCTCTGGAGGTTTAAATGAGGCGTCCTGGCGTCCCGGCAGCAAACGAGCCCAAACGCTGACTCACGGTGACGTTCACGTGCGTTTCCTGTCCTGATCTTTGAGAAAAGGTTTCTTATTGAAAAGGTTTCACCTTAACAACAATGACGACTTGTCACAGCAGCCACGTCACGTACACCCGACGTTATAAATCTGCTGCGGCGGTCGGATTACGAGCGACAAAGTCTGGATTCATTTCACATTAGTCTTCATTTCGGATTCTGTTGACATTTAAATAAATAAAATCAGCAGCGACGCAAACATAAACAGTCAGGAGGAGACAGAAGTTGGATTTTTGATTTTTGTGTGTGAGAGACTGCATGAGTTGATCGTGTTATGATTCTCACACACTCACACACACACACACACACACACACGCGCGCGCGCTATTGATGAATATCTATGAAGAGACACACAAATATGCTGACTCACACACACACACACACACCAAATCCCTGTGACCTCCAGCTGTCATGATGGACGAATGCAACACACACACACACACACACACACACACACACCCACTGGCTTCACATGACCATGGTTTAGGAATGCAGCACACACACACACACCTGATATTTTATCAGTTCTCCCTCAGCAAACTGTCTGCCCCCTGCGACCATGAAATATGAATGAAATACAATTAGCAGCTTTAAAGAACTTTATCAAGGCCAAGGCCTCCATCCAACGGCCCTCAGCACACACACACACACGCACGCGCGCGCACACACACACACACACGCACGCGCGCACACACACACACGCGCGCACACACACACACACACGCACGCGCGTGCACACACACAGTCAAGTCTGTCTCAAAATCGAACGGATACAAAACACAAACTAACTTTGTCCTTGGACGCCGCGACAAATCACAAACATCCGTCACGTATTTGATTGTAAATTTTTACACCGACTTTTTTTTCTTTTATTTCATTCTTCTTTTTATTGAAATAAAAACTTTTTTCCACCCCTTAAATTTTAGTTTTCTGTCTCGGAGCGCCCCGCTTTGCCCTCGTGACTCCCCCGCCGTCCTTCCATCCGAAAATTTAATGGATGCAGTGACTCATTAAAAAGTGAAGGGGGGGGAGGTGGAGGCTGGGCGGGGGTGGAGGGGGGCAAAAAAATTAGTAAAGAGACGGAGAGAGATGGAGACAGAGAAAGCGGTGCTTCATTTCCATGGCGTCACCATGGCAACAGCAGCACAGGAGAGGTGCCCTTCTGCCGTCGCAGCGCCTCGCCGCCGAATATTAACCAGGCGTGTATGCTCAGGTGCTAATTAGGAGGAGCGGAGAGGGAGGAGGAGGAGGTGAGGAGGAGGAGGAGGAGGGAGGAAAAAACACAAGAGGCAACAAGAGAGGAGGAGGAGAAAAGGAGGAGAGGTGGTGAGAGGAGGTCAGGAGGTGATAGGGCAGGAGGAGGAGGAGGAGGAGGAGGAGAAGTGGGAGCAGGAAGAAAGGAGGAACAGGTGTTGGGTGGAGCGGAGGAAGGGAGGAAGGAAGGAAGGGAGGAAGGAAGGGAGGTGACAGGAGAGCATCAGTGAAGGAAAAGAAAGAGAAGGAAGACACGAAGGGATGAGGAGCGAGAGGGAGGTCACAAAGGGGAGGAGAACAGGTCAGCAGGAGGACAGGAATAACAGCAAGAAGAGGAGGGAAAGACTAAGAGGAAAGAAAGAACGGATATGGAACAAAAAGATGATGGAGGGATGAAAGACACCAGGGAGCTTCTCGAGAGATGAGCGCAAGGAAGGAGAGAGAAAGTCAGAGAGGAAATAAGAAAAGAGGAGAGAGAAAAAAGAGATGGAGAACGGAAAGAGCGAGAAGAGGAGAATTTAAGAGATGCACAGAAGAAACAGAGACCAAAAAACGAGTGCAGAACGGGAGATAAGGAAAACAAGAAAGAAGGACAGACAAGCAGAAAAGAGGGAAAGAAGAAAAAGAAAAAAGGATAAGATGAGGGAGAGATGAGGAGAAACAGGAGGGGAGGAGAGGAGGAAAAAACAGCAATGAAGGGGGAAGGAAGGAAGAAAAAACGAGAAGAGGAAGAGTTGAACAAAGTAGGAGAGGAGGAACATTATAAGAAAAAGGAGACGCAAGAAGGACGAGGAGAACAAGAAGAGAAAAGGATAAGGAGAGATGAGGAAGAGAGGAAGGAGAGATGAGGAGGAGAGGAAGAGAGGAAGGAGAGATGAAGAGGAGAGGAAGAGAGGAAGGAGAGATGAGGAGGAGAGGAAGAGAGAAAGGAGAGATGAGGAGGAGAGGAAGGAGAGATGAGGAGGAGAGGAAGGAGAGATGAGGAGGAGAGGAAGAGAGGAAGGAGAGATGAGGAGGAGAGGAAGAGAGAAAGGAGAGATGAGGAAGAGAGGAAGGAGAGATGAAGAGGAGAGGAATCCTCGTCTCCTCTGAGCCCGTCAGGTTGATCTGTTCTGCCCTGAGAGGTCAGAGGAGGACAAAGGAGGTGAAAGAGGGATAGACAGAGGAGGGAGGAGAGGGAAACACAAAGGAGAGGAGGATGATGAAAGGCAGAGGAGAGCAGGAGATGAAAAGGGAGGTTAACAGAGGTATAGAGAGAGAGAGAGAGGGATGAGAGGAGGTGTAGAAAGAGAGCGAGCCGGGTCAGTAACACATGCATGAAGCTCTGTGTGTACATCTGTGTGTGTGTGTGTTTCTGCGTCCTCCTCCGTCTTCACGTGTGTCTCCGTCCCTACGTGTCTTTGTCCTGCGTGTCCCGCCTGTGCGTCTCTGCCCAAACACGAGTCGCATCGAGCGTGTCTGATTCAGCCTCTCGTGCAGATGCGTGTCCTCACATCACGTGTAAGTATTTCCGAGTGTACGCGTGAGTGCATGAACGCCTCCATATGTGTGTGTGTGTGTGTGTGTGTGTGTGTGTGTGTCCTCAGCCGACACAGCACCGTCTCCATCCAGCCATAAGCCTGAGAGACTCCGACACAGACTTATATCCAGTCATATATGGGTCAGCGCGCCGCCTCACGGACTCCACATCACGCAGCTGATGTCGTGTTGGAAATATAAAACGTGTATTTAAGGAAGAGAAAACTGAAGTTTGAGGAAGACGGGCCCACACGAAGGAACCAGAGATACACCCCAAATAATTCATGCATGCAGTCATTCAGTCCTGTGTGGCTAACATTTTAGCATGTGCGAGCAGCCGCCATGCTGACGCTGACGTTCCCCTGAGAGACGCTCGACTCCTTCACAACTTCTGTTTAACTACAGCTGAAGCAGGCAAACACTTCAGCCTTTTCTACGCTGACTTACAGACCGTGAGCTTTAGCATGCAGTTTGATTCTGAGTGGTAACACACAGCAGTGGTCCTCTTTTACTCATCAAGGACCAATAAATTAGTCCACAGACCCTGATTTCATTATACACTGTACGGACAAAAGTATCCAGACACACCCCTGTTCCTCAGGGTTTGGGCTCGGCCCCTGACTTCCAGTGAAGGGAAATCTTAATGCTTCAGCACACCAAGACATTTTGGACAATGCTATGCTTCCAACTTTGTGGCAACAGTTTGTTGAAGGCCCTTTTCTATTCCAGCATGACTGTGCCCCAGTGCACAAAGCAAAGCTCCATAAAGACATGGTTGGATGAGTTTGGTGTGGAAGAACTTGACTGGTCCACACAGAGTCCTGACCTCAACCCCATCCAACACCTTTGGGATGAACTGGAACGGAGATTGTGAGCCAGGCCTTTTGGTCCAACATCAGTGTGTGACCTCACAAATGCTCTACTGCATGAATGGGCACAAATTCCCACAGAAACACTCCAACATGTTGTGGAAAGCCTTCACAGAAGAGTGGAAGCTGTTAGAGCTGCAAAGCTGAACGTGTGTGTAGATTTCACAAGCGATGCCAGGACAACACTAATCTGCACATTCTGTTGTGTGACAGGAAGTTTTAACTGACTGATGGTGGCCTGAGTGCTAACATTTTAACGTTTTATTTCGTGACAGCAGACCCCACAACAACACCAGCGTTCACATGCGTCTGGCAGCATCCAAGTTAAAATGGAGCGTCAATAAAAATATACGCTGAAAAGCATGTTGACCTCAGGTTGGGACATGTGAATAAAAGCCCACTAAATGTGACCTGCATTTCCAATTTTCAGCTTACTGGAAAAACTGTGGGCCTCTAACACATCCAAAGTTACCATCACTAAGAACGTATGCACAAAGAGTCCTGTAAGGCGCTTTGCATAAAAGGTTCCACCAAATGGCACATTTTAATGACAAGTTAAATCCTTTATGGGGATTTAGTGAAAGGACTTAGAACTTTCTATTTAAAAAATCATTTTATTTTTGGCCCTTCTTTTATAGGATAAGCTCAGCCATAGGCAGTCGGCAGTTTATACTGATGAAAGATTATTCTGGAGGTATTTCAGGTCCTTTATGCAGTATACAGTGCAGGGGAGGCATATCAACAGTACAATTTATATCCACGCAGAGTCGCACAATCAAGTGATCAAGTTATTCAATGAAATTTTGTTTTCTCCATTCATGCTTGTCCAATACTGATTTTAAATGCTTTCTGTCTGGAGTTTAAATTGTCACAATATTGATTCTTTGTGCCATTTGAAAACAACCATCATGATTGTTAGCTGTCACCTCAAACTCTCGCAGCACAGATAAACTTTGCCATTATTCATGCTGCTCAATTTCAAACCACAAACACACAAAATAGCCGAGCGAATTTATGATGTCTTTGTCCTCTTGTCTGGATTATTCCTCTGCATCAAGCTGTTCTCTATCTGTACACAGGATCTCGACATGCTCACCAAGGCTCCTGCTGGAACTGACGAGAGCGTCACATTTCACTTATTTATTCAGTCGCAGTTGATTTTGCAGATAAAATGAGAGACAAAACTATCCACAGATTGCAGTAGTAGAGAAAGACTAAGATAAGTTCAGAACAGAAACAATTAACACAGGAGTCATTGACCAGAAAACTGAGAAAAGAGATGCTGGATGACATGTGAACGCTGACGTTAGCCTTTAGCCTGAAAGCAACGCCTGTCTTTTCTTGTTCATTACAGCAAGCTAGCTAGCCAGCGACAAGTACAGCGAGACAGCCGTTGTCATGGACACAGGCAGACTCAGGTACTGTCTAAGCAGGCGTGACAGGATGAGCGCAGACTGAAGAATCAAGGGTTTCTCGAGGCAGGAGGTGTGAGACAGCACACAGCCATGAGTTCAGGGAGAACAAATCAAATCCTACCTTTGAAACCTGGGAAAGAACAAGCAGTGAGGATAATTTGTGCCATGAGGCCGCTGGATTATACAACGATGTGTTCAACGTATCGGCCGCTCACACAGACTATAAGCTCCAGCATTTGGTCACAACGTGAGAGAAAACTTTCTCCAGGACGTTGAGTTCAGGACAAAATGGCCCCTTTTCAAATGAAAAACAGACTTCAATTCACTCTTCCATATTTTCTCCACACAATCAATCAGGTTTGCCATCGTCCTCTAAAACAAATCCGTCCGCCTGTCTCTTGCGTTGTCTTTTTTATGCGGGACGTCCCTCTGACACGCTCACTCAGGGATTACAGGAATATCGCCGACTGCTTCCTTCCTGCTGCTTATTTGTACTGCTCAAGGAATTCAAGCTTCGTCTACCTCAGCTCTCATTGTGTGTTGGTGGATAAGACTGCCTCAAATGCAAATGTGAATGTAAATAACCGTCCAGCGATGGTACTCGTGCATATAAAAGCACTGTTGGGGGTGCAACGCATTCTCTGGCGGTGAGGGTGAAAAAGAAAAGCCTTCCTCTTCTTCCTCTGAATAGGCAGGATGGGCCACCTCGCCGAAGAGAATTCCATTAGTATTGGTTTCTGTGGAGGGTTTTACTGTCACATGGGCTGTAATGCTGCCTCAGAGGGCCTTTACAGCCTGCCAAGAAAAATTTCTGGAGCCGGTTGTGGAGGGAGTCCTGCTGAGGGAAAAAAAAAGCTCAGGGCTCCACAAAAAGGCTTCTAATAAACTTTTATCAGTCACAGTGCTTTGCTCCAGCCCAGATTTATTCTTTCAGGTTACTCTATTTCCACTGTGTCTTTTTATAGATGCTTTTACTACACTGTGGGTCTGGATCTGAAGCGGGTCAGGGCCACACGACTTATGGACGATGTCCACAAGGCAAGAGTGGGACTTTGAGTTCAATCACCTGGATGATTTGTTTTTTCATGTTTTGGATGTGCGCAGGTTAGAGTGGGCTGAGTCCATTCTGGACAAATTTAATCCTGCATCATGAGCTGCTGAATGACATTGATTTAACCACAGATATGAATTTGGCAGCGAGTGGTCTTCACAAAAGAACAATAACAAAAAACCTGATTCTAAAGAAGTCAAGACACTTTAAAAGACAAAAACAAAATGTGGTACTCTGCTAATCCTTTTTCACATATACTGAAAACAGTACAAGCTTCCTCGGTGGCTTTTGTAAATATATGCTTATTGTGAATTTTGTGACAGCATCTTGTTTCAAGCCAGTTTGGACAGGAGAACCAACAGACTGGGGAAGTTGTGGACGTCTTAAACACCAGTGTGGAACGTTCCACAGGTAAACTGGTTCATTGGTAACAGGTGACAGGATCATGTTTGGGATGGACTGAGGTTCACCACTTTGGGAAACACATGATTGGATGAGGGATGTGACCACATGGGCTCAGGAACACTTTGGTAAACTGTTGTGGGTAAACACAGTTTCACTGTACATGACTGCATTCTGCTTTTATTTTATTTCTGGCAGGACAAAAGTGTAAGAGTCACAAAGAACTTGATCTATGAGCATGTGCTTTTATTTTGAAAACAACCTGTTGTTAATAGTATTTTTCTTTTTCTTTGTTTGCTCACACAGCTGAGATAATATATTGGTGGCAATGTAAGCTTACTAGAGGCATCAGTATTTATCTGATCTGTCACGAGTTCCCTGTAGTTTGTTTAAGTAAATTTGGTATGGAATACTGACTTCACTTTAGTTTAGTTTAGTTTAGTCGAGGCCAGGCTTCATTGCTGTTTCTGAAGATGATCCTGAAGAAGGAACCCACAGGATCCCCTTGACACCAAACAAACTGCTTCTGCTGCTTCAAACTGGTGAAAAGCAAAGCTTCTCACTTCCTGTTAAAATCGACATGCATCCCCTTTTAAAAAGGGCTGCCAGACTCAGAGTTTGAAGACGTGATCGGGAAAACGATCGGGCACATGTTGATTCATGACCTCGTTCAAAAAGAAAACACAAATTTCATACCCGTGCGTATATTGATTGAAATTCTGAACATCCAATTTACCTGAGGAATTCAGGCATTTTTCATTTGATAACTTGGACAAGCTCTTATCTCACTTATGAGAAACCTGAGAGAGATGCGAGGCCGAGATTAGCCGGGATGCCGAGACACGCACGCACCTTATCTTGTTTACTGTGGGGCTTCTGTTGTCTGCCTACGCTCCGTTTCTATGGTGATATTAGGATTATTCCACGCTAAAATACTCTCAATATTGTTAATTCGTGTGTGAATCAATCGGATATTGCTGATGCTCAGATTGCACTGATTCTGAAAAGGCTTCGTGTTTGTCTCTTGTTTGCCATTCGTTCTTTCTGCCTTTTTCTCTCCCTCATACTTTTATTTTTTATTCATTTGTTTCTCCCTGTGGCCAAATGTGCTTTTCAGTAGTCTCTCAAAAACACGTCCATAGAGAGGACAAAACTCTCCTTTTACCAAGCCTAGTCTCGCACAGAGGTCAAAGTCGGCATTCACCGCCTCGCTGAAGGGCCCTTAAGCTCGCCGCTTTGCCTACGTGGTGGGCTTGAACCCCAGCGCCTCAGTGGAAGACCCTCTTCACGCTCCCCACTCGATCTGCAACAGCTGACCAGGGGAAATCAACGTTAAATAAAGAAAATGAAAGGAGAATAAATAATCACAGATGAGCAGAGCATGGAGCCGCATGTTATTTTCATCCGGTGGTGGGGGACTAGAGAGACGAGGAGACGGGGACTCATGTGGAGGGCTGAGGGAAACGGGGCGGAGCAGGACAACCACAAGACAAACTGGGAAACACGAGGTCGAGACGCACATTCGCTCTTTTCCACTCTATCCTTCATTATGTTTTCTTGCAACAGGCTGCTGCCTCTGCTCAAACACCTGCATCACCATCTGATAACAGGAGGAAGCACTCAGGAGACACACACACATAAATAAATATGTGCCATAATGAAAAGTTAAGTCATTATTATGAAATCGAGGCCAGTTAGTGTTTGAAATCTTTGAATACTAATGCAGGAACAATACCAGAGTTTTACGAAACTGTTTTTCCATTCGGCTAAAGAAGCCGAAGTTCCCAGATGTTAAACGTAGTCTAAACACAAGCTGTCTGAATGAAGTACAGTCGGCAGAGTCTGGGAGTCTGGATTTAAATCAGTGACTATCTGATCAAAGAAGAAGAAGAACTGTGACTTGGACCACAATATAATCCAATCTGACTGACTTACCAGGATTCTTTAATCATGACTTATCTTCTCCTCATCTACAGTTTAAATTATTTCACGATGCTTCAAAAATTCTCAACACAACAGCCATCTTTCCAAAGCTTTCACCCATCACCACCCCTCACCGCCCCTCTGGTGTCAGCACCGACGGCCTCCTCGACCTTCCGGACTGCTGACGAAGGCCAGGACACACTTGGCCTCAGACGTTTCAGAAACAGGAAGCAAGCTGGATGTGATGTTGAGACATTTTTTGGTCAAACTGCTGTTTCCAGCGTCAGGAATGGACCTTCAAGCTAAACACAAACTAGCATGAAACGTTTACGTTTAACGATCAGCTAATTGTGCCAATCAGAGCTGCAGGGACGAGTTCATTTGATTCATTTTCAAGCAGAAATACCACAGCTAGATCAGCAGCTCGACTCTGCAGCGGCAGCGAAACAAAGCTGAGGCTTGTGAAAGCACATCTCGCCTTGCTTACAGCACTGCAGTATACTGCAGCACACTGAACCGTTTCTCCTGCACTGTCATACGTATCACCAAACTGCAGCCAGTAAGCAGCCGTAAAGGTAATCAGTCTGAAAGTACAGTAGTGAAAAATGTCCGTTACAGTATCATAAAGAAGGTGGTCTTCATGTGTCACCTTTAGTTTAGTTTAGTTAGTCCACAACATAAAAAATATTAGCAAAAAACAACAACCCGAGGAGCTGAATGAGCGAACGCTTTCGTACTTTTGTCAGAAGAATGTTGAATGTTCTGTTCTGTTGTGTTCTGTTCTGTCTGCGCTCACTGAACTGCCAAATCACTGCAGGTCCTTCAACGCATTCAGTGTTTTAGTTCTGTTGTGGAGACCAGGAAGACGTTATGTTCAGGTCTCAGTTGGAACTCTTAATGTTCCCAATTATAACCAAACTCCACTTCACCAAATTAGAACCAGAGTCCAACGAGCTTATTACGCTGATCCCCTGAAGAGACAAGCGACTGCTGCAGCTGTGGACACCCACACGCGTGATTTTAAGGTGGAATCGGAAACTCGCTCAGATTCATCGTCACATAAACTGAAGCGTAACACATCTGCATGTGACCGGGAGGACAATCAATACGGATGACTTCATTTCCTGAACAGGTGGCTCTGAAAACCCACCTTCTGGCCTGCTTTTAGAGCAAAAGCAAAGAAAAACATGTTTGTGGTTGAATTCTTTTTTTTTTTTTTACAAGCTAAACGATTAAGTTTAAGGTTGGAGCTACGAATGGCAGGCCGACCTGCAACACATCAACAAAACAACATGTTTTCAAATCGAAAACAAAAAAAAAAGAAAGAACAACAAAACAAGATGTCTCCAAAACAGGCAATGTGAAGTATTTTACAGAACAGACCACTGACTGATTAATTGTGACAATAATCATCAGGTTACGGTAACAAAAATAATTGTTGGCTAAAGTCCTGTTCAGGTGTCGGTCACAGGTGAAGCAGACTCTGAGGCCAGCGAAGCCCTGCTGCTCCACCTGCTGTTACTCAGTTACCGGATTAAATGGATTTTCTTCCCTTAAAGTGAAGTTAAACTGTTTATGTGCACATAATCTGTTATCTCTTAAACGTAGTAAAACATTCAAACCCAGAACGCCGCGTCGTGCTCTGCTCGATCCGACAGAAGTTCTGTGGAAACCCTGAGCATCAGCTGGAAACGCTTTCTGGGATCCTGACAACAGAAGTCAGGACTCCTGGTGGGCTCGGGGTGAATGAGGTTAATGTTCTCTCAAAGTGCAGTTTGTTTTCTCGTTTCAGGAGAACAGCAGCACTCGGTGTTCTCAGTGATGAGACCGTTAATCTGCTCTAGAAATGTTTCATTTCCAGGTGTGCTGGATGTGTGTGGATTTGTCGTTTGGGGTTGTGGTGCTCAAGAGGCTCCCGAGTGGATGTTTGTGAGGGTTTCCTCATGCGTGCTCTCGCGGCTCGGGCTTGCTGCAGCTATTTTAATCAAAATAAAGTGATTACGAATATGCAAATCAAGTCATTTGCTAATTGTCGCAGCCAATCCCTCCTAAATTAAGCCCAAATTTGGGGAAAAACTCATTTTGAGCCATGAATGAACGGCGCCTGTCACGCTGACGCCGACAGGTCAAAGGTTCAGCGGCTGCTTCACACTGCATGTCGGAGACTGCAGCGTGTCCTTGAGTCAGACGCTGAGCCCCCCCCCCACAGCGCCGCAGGTCATGTGACCTCTCACCCGTCTGCAGTAGTAGAAGACAAAAGCGGTTCACTGCGAGCCGAATTCCTGATGAAATCATTTGGAATATTTTCACCCAAACTGTAAAAACAAACTCCGACAACCTGCTGAGTGTCGTCGCCACTGACTTCATTTACTGAGCAGTTTGGACAATTTTGGCTGAAAACTGCAGGCTGCACACAGCAGAGGACGGCCCTGAACACACACACACACACACACACACACACACACACACACACACACACACACTCAGACACACACACACACACACACACACACACTAAGCTGCCCATTCTAATACACTAAGCTTTACTCCATTCGGTTAAACGTTTTGTTAAAGCAGAGCTGCACCAGTGGATGGAGGGAAGGAAACGGGTGGTGGGTGGACACAGGAGGGAGGAGATAAGGGAGGAAAAGAGGGGAGGAAGCAAGGAAAGAGCAGAGGAAGAGAAGGGAAAAGAGGGAGAGAACGAGGGGAGCGAGGGACGAACGAGACAGGAGAACAGATTAAAAAAGGAGAGAAAACAGAAGGGAGGCAGGAGGCAAAGGAAGGAAGGGAGGAGGTGATTCGATTAGGAGAGAGGAAAGGAGGTAAGAAGAAAAAGAGAAGAAAGAGAGGAGGGAGGGAGAGGGGAGATGATTTAGAGGGAGAAGAATGGAAAATGGAAAAAAAGGATGAAAAGAAATTATAGTGATAAATAGTGAAGGACAGACGAGGTGAAGAGGAGAAGATTCAGATGGAGGAGACGAAGGAAAGGAAGGACCTAACAGAAGGAAACAGAAATGAAGTATGGAAAGAGTCAGACAGGAGGAAGTGGATTTGAGGGGAGAAATGAAGTAAAGAGGGAGGATGCGAATTAGATGGGTGAGAGAAATGGAGGTGTGAAGGAAGGCTGGAGTGGAGGAAGGGCAGGAAGGGAGGAGGCTGAGACTGAAGGGAGAAGTGAAGGAAGGAGGAGGGGGAAGAAGGGGAGACAGAAAAGGGGTTGATGGAAACAAACGAAGGAGGGGAAGTACTGCGTCACGAGATAAAGTAAAAGAAGAGCAAAAGAAACGGAGGGATGGCGAAGAAAAAGAAGGGAGAAGATTACTCGAACGGGAGGGGACGAATGGAGGATTAAGGGGAGAATCTGAGGAGGGAGGGGAGGAAGGATTTTTGTCACGAGATAGAGTAAAAGAGGAGTGAAAAGAAGGAGGAGGAAGGAAGGAGACGGGGGAGAAAAAAGAAGAGAAAGAAGGGATGGAGGGAGGGAGAAGTGTGGGGCTGGAAGGCCAAATAATGGAGCAGCTCATCTCATGGTGAATTTGAATGGAGGCTGAATTAATTTAAATCTCATCACGGCCCGCCCTCTAATACCTTATCAGTTCTGCACGGAGACAAGGGACGTAATCGCATTAGACCCGCCACTCTGCTCTACTGCGCTGTGCACACACGCACACACACACGCACGCACGCACACACACACACACACACAATAAACCGACACATACACACATTCACTACCTGTGCTGGTATGTGCTGCTTTTTACACACAAACACACACACTGCTGAACACGCTGCCACACTGTGTGTTTGTGTGTGACTTCACGCTGTGTGTACACGTGCATTAAACCAAACAACACACACACACACACACACACACACACACACAGCATGATGAAATGCCCCCACGAGTACAAACCAGCAAGACAACAGCATGTACGTAAATACACACACACACACCACAAATAATGGGCTAAAACACACACAGCACGTAAACATACAACCTTGGAGGGTACAACACACACACACACACACACACACACACACACACACACACACACACACCGTATGGACGGTGCAGCAGCCTTTCAGTTACCTTCTAGGGGAAAAGGCTCATGGGAAGTTATGCGCTCGGCTGTTGACATTGGCTGCAGCTGGACGAGCAGCTTTACAGCACCGACTCCTCGCACTCACGCTGAAATGCACACACACACACACACACACACACACACCTCGACTACAACCAAAAACTCATATGCTCCAAACAGGACGGCTGGAAACATTTTTGTATGAGTGAGTGGATGAACACCTCCACCCTGACTGAACTCTGCACCTGACCGGTTCCTTCAGGTGTGCTTGTTCTGCCGTCCAGTCAGGACACAAATGGACTCAGCCAGTAAAGTAGTCCTGATGCACACGGTGACATCAGGGTCCTGTGCTGGAATAGTTTGGACGGCACCTGAATGCACCAAAGCCCTGTGAGAAAGCTGAGGAAGCTATTTCAGAAAAGCATGATGGGAAACGAAGGAAATCACAAGCTGACGACGTGACGAAGACACAAACCCACCAAAGGGTGGACCTCATCAGAGCAACATCATAGCAACGCAAAGGAGGCACCGTGAGCACCAGCGTCCCACAGCAGGTTTGTTACAGCACACGTGACGACGAGGGCCCCCAACCTCAGCACAAGTGCCAAACGCAGCCCAGACACGATGCTTTCCTCGACCTAACCGAGTTGTTTGAACCCAAACTTCATCACATTGTCTTGAAACAGATTCATTATTGATGTCCTGCTGATAGAAGCGCCTGATCAGAAAAGTCTGGTGTCTCGAGGGGACAAACGGTGTATTTGTAGCTTAAAGGTGCAGAAGGCGATTCTGGAGACATTTGATTTGGGTTAAGCCCGACTGCAGAACGTCCTTCTGCATCTTCAGTTTGAAGTTTCTTCAGGTTTAAACAAAATATTTGCTCCTTCAACATCCATGAAAGGTAGGCTAACGAGAAAGTAAGTACAGAGCGTGTCCTGATTCAGGCTGGAGGGAATGATGCTAAATACTTCAGCTTTGGATTAACTTTAAACAGCTCCAACAACAGGTTTGTGTGTACATCCAGAGGCGGACGGGGAAGAGTCAAGGTCGCACCTGAACACCGCAGCTTCATTCCAGCCTTTCTCCACAAACCAAATTGTAAGGTTCAGCTAATTATCGTTTGTTCAGAAATGTCACATCGAGCCCCGAGGAAATGGCAAAAAATTAATAGCTGCTGGCCCTGAAACAAATTACTTTAATACTGAAGGGGGAAAATAGTGATTTCATTAGGTGCTAAAGTGAAGTTAATACAGTACAATTTGTCTGATGCTGACTATCTTCATACTTCAGCCAAATCTGAAAAGAGTGTTGAAGTCACACCACAAATTCACCTCTGAAGCTCTCATCCCGAGCCACTAAACACGACACAGCAGAAGGAGACCTCACACAAACAACTTCATCAACAGCGAGGAGGTCAAAGGTCGGAGCCTCGACGCACTCATACAACAAGGAACAAAGGTCGGCGGAGACGCCAGCGAGCTCAGCGAGGAAACAACCGCAGAACCGCGAAGAAAGCCGTGTTGATTGACTTTAAAGTTTTAATGTGTGGCTGTAAATATTGGATTGACAGGCTTCAGATCTAAATCAGAGCTAAATATTCAGTCGACACTGCTGACATCCTCTGCAAACAGGAAGCGATGAGTCAGCAGCTCCAGTCGACTTCCTGCACCGTGACGTTCTTCCATCCACAGCCAAGAGCTCGATGACGACTGCTCACATGTTTGACAGGCCCCAAAAGCAACACAAGTTCTTTGGATTCCTCGAAGGAGCGACGATGTTGTAAACAAACACGTTTAACTTTCTTGGCCTCGACTGGATCGAGTCAGTTTCCATGAAAGCCAGAAACAAGAGATGATGACTCGCGTGTTCACAAGGAGAATTAAAGGCGCACAAGTACGTCTAGTTTTAGAGCAACATCACGGTGACTGTTTTGGTCCCGCTGACGTTATGACCGAAGTGTGCAGCTCGACGCAGCCTTTCAGCCGCTCGCGCTGTGAGTTTGATGGCACATTTACTGTGTGGCTGAGTCTCAGGGTTCCCAGCAGCTGTTCCCACCGCGCGTTACCTGCCCGGCAGCAGACGGCGGACGCACTCAGCTGAATGAAAGGGAACACCTGGCGGCTGAAGAGGCAGATATTTCACACAGGGGCAGGTGGAGACCAAACAAGAGCTAAAACAGAGTCAGTATTAACTCACATTCATCGTGTTGCTCTCATCGGTGTCTGGAGCTGGGGAGGACGTCCTGATTGGATCCGACTGGGAACCCAAGGATGTGCCGTGGCCTTGTCAATCACAAGGCAGCCCCACCCCAAAGCTTCACTAAAGGGACCAAAAGCTCCGCCCACTTATTGTTATGATCCTCTCTGAGTTCCTGTAGGCGTGTTCTGGTCTGATCTCACATCCCTGACCACTACAGCGTGACCTCAGATTGTGTATTTTACAAAAGTTGACTGGTGTTTACAGCTAATTTAGCTGAACAAAACCTAAAGTTTCATTAATTGTCTGAGAGGCCAGCAGCCAAACGAATTAATCAGCTAATGAAATGTTCACAACCTGCAGGTGCACAACAATAAACAACTGCTGCTTGTTCTGGCAGTCCTGGCACCCTGTCTGATTAGGCTGAAATACTTCCAATACTGATAACACATATTGATTATATTGATATGTAGTATATCATCAAATTGTAGGACTTTTTGCAGCTGTCACCGTTTGAACTTTGCCACCTGGTTCTCCTGTTTCCTGTTTCTCCTGTTTAGCTCTTGAACTGGGCTGGTCCTTGTGAATCCCTTTGTGTGAGTGTGTGTGTGAGTGTGTGTGTGTGTGTGTGTGTGTGTGTTAGCAATACTGAGGACATCTGAATGACATGAACGCTGAGTAAAACTGCCGCCGAGTTTTTCCTCTGCCCTTTCGCTCCGACTTAACGTGTCTCCACAGATAAAAAGATGTTCTCAAATTACTTTCTCACTTGGACTTTAAGCAGTGATTTCCTCACATCGTTTAAGAAGAATAAGACGACACATATTTCAGGATTACTGCACTGAGTCAAACGTGAAAGAATAAGAAAAAAAAATGGTTTCCAAGAGAGAGAGAGAAAAAGGAGCACACATCTCCAAGCTGGCAGGTGAGGATATTCTGAGGTTGGAAAATCTTCATCGAAACCAGATGAACTTTCGAAGGTCTTATGCAACGAGACTGACTGCTGTTTACTGTATGTGGGAGTGTAAAAAAAAGCACCAGTGCCTCATCGAATCGGGCCAATCGTGTTGGGCGGCGCGCACACAAACGCAGTGAAACACATGTGCATGACCTAATGAACCAGCCAATAACGAGTGTGTACAAGCTCGTCAAACTGTGTGCTTCTCGCTGCGGTTTATTCTCCGTCCAGAAAAGCTGCTGGCAGGCGTCTGCATTCAGACAGCCGACGCACGTCAGCGCCTGATGTGCTTCACTCGCAAACCCCAGCGTTTTGTAAAGACGCGCTGCAGCCGAGGCGCGATGAGCTTCCCGTGAGGTCATGTGTCTGCTTGAAAAGAAATCTGAAGAGGAATGAACATCTCTGTGTGTGAGAATAAATACAAGAAAATCTGAATTTCTGAGTGAACACCACAAGTAACTGAGGGCTCATTCAGCCATGTTTCCTCTGAGCGCAGGGCACCGTCCATGTGGTTTCAAATGTGGCCACGAGCAAAGCGCTTACATCGAAGAAAAGGACTCGATTTGGCTCTGAAACATCCTTAAATGTCGGTTCAGTTCTTTAAATTGGCAGAAGACAAACTCTGTACGTTTCTGTCTGTCCACAGATGATGAACTGATGGACAGAATCAAACATGAAACCCACACATGACCGTTTCTGAACGACACAAGACAGCAGCGTTACACAGCATAAGGCTACAAAACATCTGAAATGTGACTGTAGACGCTTCTTCATCTTGACTGGAGAGAAACACCTGCTTAACACACACACCCAGCCTGAAACGTGTGTGTGTGTGTGTGTGTTGTTGACTGCTCCTACTGATTATATTAAAACACAAATGCGAGAGGAAAATTTAACATTCATGTGGATTCAGTGGAGTTTTGCTCCTGCCTTCCTTCACGTCAGTTTCTCTGCCGACAGATGAACTGAATGACTGTGAACTCATCTTCCAGCCCTCAGCCCAAAGCCCTCAGCCCAAAGCCCTCAGCCCAAAGCCCAAAGCCCTCAGCCCAAAGCCCTCAGCCCAAAGCCCAAAGCCCAAAGCCCAAAGCCCTCAGCCCTCAGCCCAAAGCCCTCAGCCCAAAGCCCTCAGCCCAAAGCCCTCAGCCCAGGCCAACATGCGTGTTTTGCTACACGTATGAAGCAGCGTCACGGACCGACTTGAGGGTTCACACTGACAAGCCCATCGGATTTAGAAAAGACACGCGTCTGACATGAGCTTTGCAGACTGAGGTTTCCTCCAAAGGCGCGACTAAAGCGACTCCACTCCTTCCTCCAAACTCCACCTTCCATCTGCCCTGCTTCACCCTCACACACACACACCCCACACCCTACCACCTACCTGTAACAATAAGCATTACGTGCCTAATCCTAACCTCAGCCTAACCTTAAAGCAGCTCTTCACTCTAATATTTAATGATTTATGGTGTGCAGACTTCAGTTTTGCACCCATAAGTAAGACGGGTCCCCATAATGTGAACACGTAAACAGATTTTTGCCGCCACAACTACAGGAATACACGTCCACACACCTACACACACACATACACACACACACCACACACACACACACACGCTATCTTTCGTAATAAAGCGTCAGTTAATAAGAGATGGATTTTTTGTTGGCCGAGTCGGGTGGAGACGGAGGAAGACGCTCTGGCTGCCAAATCAGTGTTTTCACAGCCTGAATCACAGCTTACCACTGATACTGGCCCAGGGAGGAGCGCCCGCACACACACACACACACACACACACACACACACACACACACCAAAACCAGACAGGACACACACAAGCAGACACAAAATCACACAAATGCAGACAGTCACACACCTGCATTTCTATTTCTCTGCACTCTGTCTGGTCTTATTCTTCAACCGCACACACACACACACACACACACACACACACACACACACACTAAACTGTTCACATTGAGTGGAGAAGAACAACAGTCGCCATCAGAAGGCCTTCTTCTCGGAGCAAAATATCTCCCACCCCCCCATCCCCCCTCAATCACTCCTCCGGTGCAGTTTGGGCTGTTTCCATGGCAACGCGCCGAGTCCCATGGTCGCTGGAGGGAGAGAGCGCTACCCCGCTCGTCCTGCCCAAAAAACAGAAAGGAAAAAAAATATATATCTGCTAAATACTCCTTCAAACTGTGGACTATAATATCTGTGTGTGTGTGTGTGTGTGTGTGTGTGTTTTATTTTTCCCAAATGACTGGAGTAGCAACCAAAAAACACCAATTTCAGCCTGCGCCTGCCTCAGTCTTTGTCTTTCTGAGACACAAAAACAGATTCAGCTTCACGCACTGATGATTATAGATTATTGATTTACACACATTCTTCACTTTTCAAACATTATAACGTTATTATCATAAACCTGCGAAACAGTCGGCCCAGTCTCATCTAACGCCGCTTTTTGATTGAGCTGATCAAATTAAGGACTGAAGTGAATCTAATGAACGTTTTGATCAGATTTCACGTCTCAGTGGATGAATGATTTTATTCTAATCAGTCTGTTTCTATGTTTCACACCCAAACAAGAAGAAAATTCTGGAAATATTCTGAAAAGTAAATGAGTTTTTATAGCTTGAAAAAGGACAGCGAGTCGGCTCCGAGCGATTGATGAAGGAAAACGGCGTTAATGTCGAACTGCTGGTTTTATATACAATCATCAATATTAAAATGTTAATGGGTGTGTCTGACCGGGCATGCAGAAGGAAAGGAAGAAAAATGAAATACAGAAAAAATGAGAAAGAAATGCAAAGAAATGAAAGAGAAAAAGGAGGTTGTGTCTGTCGCAGCAGAGACACCACTGCAGATCGTTTCATTTTTATTCATTCACTCGTTCAACAGGCAGCCTGAGAGGAGGAGGAGAAGAGGAGAAGAGGAGAAGAGGAGAAGGGAGGAAGAGAAAGGAGGAGGAGCAGGGAGGAGAGGAGGAGGAGAGGAGAAGGGAGGAAGAGAAAGGAGGAGGAGCAGGGAGCAGGAGAAGGAAGGAAGAGAGGAGAAGGGAGGAAGACAAGGGAGGAGGAGCAGGGAGGAGAGGAGAGGAGAGGAGGAGAAGGGAGGAGGAGGAGAGGAGAGGAGGAGGATGAAGGGGCTGCAAGAACAGAAGATGGAGAGAAGAGATAAAAGTGAGAGAGGATGACGAGAAGGATGGAGGGAATAAAGATGAAGATTAGTAGCGAGGGAGAAGAGATGAAGGAAAAGACGAAGGAAAGAGAGGATGATGAAGGGAAGAGCAAATGAAAAAGGAAGAGTGAGGTAGAGGAGGAGATGGTGGGAGACAAAAAGGAGGACAAAAACAAACAGGTAGAAGGGGACCAGGAGGAAAAGGAAAAGAGGAGAGAGGAAAGGAAAAGGGGATGACGAAGAAGACAAAAGGAAAGAAGAGAAAGAGAATCAACAAGAGGGGAGCAACCAAAAGAAGAAAGGAAAAGAAGGATGAGATTAAAGCAGAAGAAGAAGGAGAAGGAGAGGAGAAGGAGAGAAAAGGAGGAGGAGGAGGAGGAGGAGGAGGAGAGGAGGAGGACAGGCAGGAGATGAAGAACAGAACCTTCATCCTCCCGTCTCCTCCTCTTCACTCCCTTCTCGTTTTGCATTTCTTCATCTCTTTTCTCCTGCTTTTGTCTCATATAATCGTCACCCTGTTTTATTTCCCTCCCTCCTCTTTGATTCTTCTTTCAAAAGCCTCCCAAATTCCTGCGTCCTCCCGCGGCGTCTGTTTGTTTGTACATCAATAATTTCTGGTGACAAACGTCGGCCTTTTCATCGCGCACATGCCAACCTGAAGCCTGACACGCTCACTTTCTTATTTCTTTTCATTTTTGCCTTTTTTGTGGAGCGAGCGGTTACTTCGACAGGTAGATGTCAAGTCTCTCCTTCTGTTGTCTGTTGAGATAAATACTCCTCCCCCTACTGAAAAAAATCTGTCAAAAAATAAGGTTTAAAAAGACAAAATTAAAAAAAAATGCACCACTACAAAGAGGAAAAAAAAATCAATAAATCACTGTGATGTTTACAACAAACCTCTCAGAGGTGTGAACAGGAGTGATGCTAATGTGCGCGAGCAGATGTGGCTGCAGACATTGACACTGTGCCTACATTACCCACAGTGCAACTGTCTTAGAGCTCGGTGCGCTATGCTAGCAGCTCCCGCTGAAGCCATCCTGGTTTCAACGTCAAAGGAAAGCGAGTACAACGCCTGGTTATGATTAGCTGGACTTCTTGTCACCTACCAGTGATAAGCTTCACCTGGATGCTTCAACATGACATCACAGTGCTGTGCCGTCTTATGATCCAAAGATGGCAGCCATTCCTTCCACTCGCTCACTGTATAAAATGTGGATGAAGCTTCGTGGTCTGAAAAGAGAAGTCAGTGCAGAAGTGCCTTAAGCCTGCAGTCTTTCTAACGCCCAGCAGGGGGCGACTCCGCTGGTTTCAAACAGAGGTCTGACTGTATGTGAGGGTATGAGAAAATGAGTCGACTTGTCAGTTGATTTATGACCTCAATAAACTGTTTCCTGATGAGTCTGTGGTCTCAGTTGCTGGTTTCAGCATGATGTTCATTTTGCAAATTGTTCTCATTAATAGTCAAACGGACCATAAAGCAGGGGACGCTTTAGGGCGGGGCTACCACGGCGTGTATAGTCATGTCCAATCAGGATGTCCTGATCCACCTTCTTGTCCAGTCACTTCTTTTGGGACCCGTGTGAGTCACGTGATGTTTTGTCAAACGGACTTCAAAGCCCAGCGCTGTCGCAGGAGGACCTGAGCCCAGCGAGCACATGAGCCACTAAAGTTTTCTGTCGTCCTGGTTGTTTCCGCACGGCGCAACGCGCATGAAAGCAGCTTTTCTTTAACAGATATAAAGCCTTCATTTAATTATACAGAATGTCCGCTGCATTTGCCTGCTGGTGTTCTGTCAACTGTTTTCAGTGTCCTCCAACCAGCAGGAGGCACTAGTGAGCAACAAAGAAAAGATCCCTCACCAGCTTCCCACCTGAGAAAACAGCCTGTTGTGTTTGTTGGAACACACGACACATACGCTGATCCAAGCCCAGATCTCAGTGCAGTTTCCACAGGGCGTCAGTTGGTGTACAGTATACAGTATCTGTACAGTGTACAGTACAGTGTACAGTACAGTGTACAGTACATCACACTGTGTATAGAACATAGTTGTGTTATTACTGCACTTCTCTCTGGGGCTCCTGAGAGGAAAACAAACACTGACAGTGAACTGGGGGTGTTTCAGGTGAGGTGTTTCCACTGTGCCAGGCTGAAAACTCTTCAGGAAACTGTGTTAGTGTGGATTGGCCTCGGTGCTGTGTGTGTGAGTGTGTGTGTGTGTGTGAGTGTGTGTGTGTGTGTGACTGCAGACACACTGCTTCATGTGTGTATGCTGTGTATCATTAACTGTAAGTGTGTGTACGTGTGTCCCTCCCACTTGTGATGGTAAAGAGAACAAGTGACATCCCATCAGCACCCTTCACCCCCCCCGCAACCCATTTCCCACACACACACACACACACACACACACACACACACACACACGCTGAGAATCTGCAGCCAAGCAGAGAAAATAGTTTGGCTGCACATCCTGTACTGCTTGTTTAAGCTCCACACTGAGAAACACCAAACTCTCTCTCTGTTTCTTTGTCTCACTGTCTCTTTTTCTCTCTATTTTGTTCTCTTTGTCCCTCTTTCTTTCACACACTTTGTCACGCACACACACACACACACACACTCTGCTCTCCATGTGGA